>NW_008660079.1:121482-126947 GCF_000695815.1 Acanthisitta chloris
TGCCTAGAGCCAATACAGCTTTGATATCTCTGCTCAAGATTACATATTTTCTTATCTGGTATAATTAAATTTTTTTCAGCTTGTGGAATTTCCACTAGCTGAGCAGTAAATTGTTACTGAAACAAAAAATTGATCTTTCCAATACAGGTTCATAGTCCTTATGGAACTATTTTTAGTCTTCTAATCCGGGTTTATGTTGATAATATGATGTAAAATCTAAAATTGTGTTATTTAAAGGCTTTTCATTAGTCCAGGGATGCCAGAGACAAGTTGTGTACCATTCATTTGAATTATTCATATCCTTTTACTTAGTAGCCAGTGGATTTCCACTAATGAAGTGTCAGTGATTTGCCATGGGGCTGCTCCTTCCTGCTTGTCTGTTGGCTCAAAGCACAAAATTTGAGGTATACACATATATGGTAGTTAGAGGGAGTGAGCAAATTTAGGGTCGGGGTCGGTGTATTATGTTCAGCTCCATCACCAGACAGTCAGCTCTCTGCTTTCTAACAGACATTTTCCTTCCAATGGGAAGGAAACAGACATCAAACTCGTCACAATATTTCAGGATATTTTGAAGCATTTTTTGAAGTGCATCTTGGCCTTGGATTTTATAAGCTTTCCATTTGGTTATGTCTTCATGATAAGGTTATCCCACACTTAGCAGCATGGGCATGCTATTCCCTCTATCCCCTAAGAAAATGTAAGATCCTTAGTTCTTTCCTGAATGTTCAAACTATATGCTATGAATTAAATTGAAGATTTTTATCAGACGTGTGCCCACTGACTTTGCTGAATTGTCTGTCCTTTTGGGAAGAAAACAGAATAGGTTTGTATCATTTTCTGAAGAGCAAAAATGCAACTCTGCCAAGTTTGTTCTGATTTCTGTATAAACCATGACAAGCCAAGACTTATCACAGTGCTGTTTTTACCTTTGTTGGCTTCAGCAGTTCATTTTGTTTCGTATGTTTTTTCAGTTCTCAGGATGGCTTACGTGATTCCCCCCTCAGCTCCATCTCCAGCAGTGACTATGAGAGTGTTTCTGTCACTACATGTAGTCTCTCCAGCATATACGCACTGAGGTAATAACATGACTTTGCAGTCAGATTTGACGAATGGTATTGAGTTATGTTTGGTTAAAAACTTCCATTGAATTAATCAAGTGACAGCAACACCTCTGAGTATTCTTCCTTTGGAATAATGGGTGCTTTTTTGCTTTTTTTCTTTTGACTTATCAGCTTTTTACAGTGCTATGACTGAGGCAACTCTTTGGGAAAGTTTTAATGCATACAGGAATCAATTGCATATGTCCATGATATTGCTTTTATTTGTCCATATAACCTTTCTTAAAAGACACCCCAGGTTGCAGCTTGAAAAGTAACAAATGTTGTCTTAGCTAGGCCCTGGCCTAGAAAATATGTTTTTTCCATTTTGTTTTGCCTGTTAAAATGAGATGGTAAAATGAGGGAGAGTTCCAGTTAACAGTAACTTCCACTATGTTGTTGGCCAGAATTAAGAATACTAGTTTATATTCTCATCTTCTGAAACTGTGTGACAGTTTTAACTTCAGTTTTCTTCAGAGCAGTTGCTGAGAATAATACAGGGAGGAGGTTTAGAGCAGGAAAATGTAACTAAAACATAAATATGAGTTCTTTGCACAACATACATGTGTGATGTATTGCATACACTGTATACAATAAGGTTTTTATTCTGGTACAAAGAGATTGAAATATGACTACTTCGGCCAATACAGCTCATCCTTCACTGCTTCTTGTCCTCTCTTTTCCATCTGCTTGTCTCTACCCAGCACTTCATTTGAATGTTGGTAATTCCAAGTTTTGTCTCGGTCTGGGGATAAAAAGAGGGGGTAAAATGGCTTTTCTAATAGTGGTCAATGAAATACTACAAATACTAATTGGGGTTTTTTTAGTATGTACCTGTCTTCGAGCTCAGTTTTTTTTTTACTGTTTCTTATTTTTAAAATAAGGGCAGAAAGATGCAACTAAAACTGTTTTTCATTGGTTTAGTTTTGAAATACTTTGTCTTTCAACTGTTCTTCAAACAAAACCCAATTTACCTGCATGCAACAGTTGTCCTGTTCTAAATACTGTGTACATCAAAGACTATTTCACACAGGAGTGTCTGAATAGATTGCAGAAGTAGCTCAGTTACTCTTCAGGAATAACTGGAGCAGTTAGAATTAGGTGCATCACCTCTTTACAAGGCCTTACTGTGCTGCCTTCGTCTGTCAGTATTGCAGTTGCCCCTGGATTGATGCTTAGGTAAATTCAAGTTTGATTAATAAGGCAACATTTATACACGTGCTTTTGTGCTCTTGTGCACTGAACTTATAGCACTGTGTCCTTCCTGGGTGACTTGATGAAATCTGTGTCACCTGTTTTTCTGTGTCTGATTGATATTACTAGAGATGTAGCTACTGTGCTTTATGGTCCATTAAAACACAATGGCTAAGTGCCAGCTCACCTACAATGATAGGAATTTCCCCTTTTGAAATACTTAGTTTAAAATAAGTTGAAAGTCCTTTAAATGGCTTTTAAAAATGAAATTAAAGAATGGGGCAAGAAAGTTTAGAAGTCTCAGTGCTTCACAGTATTATGTTCCTAGATCTGTGTACATAGAAATATAATATTCAGTGCATATATTTGTTTTGTATTTTAGAAAAAGTTATTTTTAAGGGGCTCCCCTCTTCTTTTATGCTGTATTACCTAAAGAGTTGTATTTGCCTATTGAAAACTTGCCTAGAGTTGCATTAGTTGTTTACCACAAAGAGTATGTTCCTTTCAAAGACAATCTCTAAAATGTTCTTCTCTGAAATAACTAAGTTCTCCCTGTTGTCATATGCATATCCAAAATAATACCTGAATTGGGGATTTTTGGTTTTTTTTCTTCTGAAATACGCCATTTTAATGGACTTAATTTCTTGCTGTTTTTGCTTTACAGCAATTGGAAATGAAATGTAACGTTTGCAGTTTTAGCTGAAAAATAATTGGCTAAACATAGAATTCCTAAAATACATTTTTGTGGCCTTTCAACCTCCTGTGAATCATAAAGAATTCCTTTGTGCTGTTAAATAATCAGCATTAAGGGTGACAGTTGTGTTATCTAATTGCAGCATGTTTTGGGAATACCTTCAAAAACTTGAGCTCTGATAGCAAAACCAGCTTAGCTGGAGTAGCACAGAGTGTTGAACTAGTTGTGCATTGAATAGCATGGACTGAATTGTTTTGAAACAATGAAGTATTGTATATATGGAATTCAATGCATGTATACATTGTTTTCCAAATGGAGATCTAGGGAGGAAATTCCCATTCCTTGGATCCCAGAGCACCATTCAACCATGGGTCACTGTTTGCCATTTTGATTCCTCCCAGCAAAGGGAGGAAAAAGCTGTTAGGGGTATAAGGAACCATTTGGGATGGGTTGAAGAGGCTGCTTCAAATCAGCCTGTGATTTACTGCTTTAAACCTTTTCTGTCATCAAGCAAAGCTGTGTAGTTTTTTTGAGCTGTACTCATCCCAGCTAATTTTAGGTACCAAACTCACATACCTAAATTTGGAGTTCCTGAAGGTTCCCTGTTTAGTCAGTGGAGAAGAGCGGAAACCTCAGTTAAGTGTGTAATTTGTTGAAATGCTTCTGGGCTGAAGATTTTCAGTCTTAAATGAGAACTGTGGTTGCATACTTTGATTATTGGCTGTGTTCACCCAGTAATTTGAAAAGTATTTAAAAACTTTGCTCGAGGTTGGTAGAGCAGAAATTGGGGAGGGAAGGAGAGCTTCTCAAATGGTTTTGCTGAGGAACGGTTGATTATGTCTTTGGTACCTGATTTATGTAGAAGGTACTTCTTTCTAGTCTCTGAGGTCGAGAAGTTAAACGTTCAGCACAGTTCAGAAGATAATACTATGCAAAATGTTCATTATGCAGTGTCTCAATGCCCATACTAGTAGTTAGCTTTCTCAGCAAAGAATAAATGTGCTCTATGTATTACAGAAAGTTCCTGAGAAACTGTGTTTTTATGAAGACTTTAAAGAGTATGTACAAGTCTTTTGTACATCAGTGTGACTGTGGAATAATACTGCTGACTTGAGGGAAAATTGCCCTACAGCAGGGAAGTGACAATTGGCCCATTGATTATATTGGCTGCAGGAAAAAAATCATCCATCCAGCTTTTCCTTTTTAATGGTTTCTTTCCATAAATGTTATTTTTGGAACCATTTTAATATAACTAATATACTAAATTGTAAACAGATAATAAAATACTCTGCTGAAATCTTATCCATTTCAGTGTTTGAAGTAGTGAAGTCAGTAGTTTTTAAAATTAAACTGCAGGAAATTGTCAGCTTTCAACATGCATTCAAATCACGGGATGAGTAATGGATGACATAGCTGTTAATTTGAGCGGAAACCTCAGTGAAGCCTGTTCACTAACAGAATGAGAGGACTTGATCTGCCTAAAGAATGGGCCTAAGTTCTTTGAAAGACTGGAGGTAGAAAATGCAAGAAAAGTGTTGTTTTGGGAATGATGAGGAAAAATAAGTGAGACAATAGAAGTGTCAGTCTAGCTGGTCAGCTCTGTCTCCAGTTCTCCTGTCTTGCACTTTTTTCTTTGTTAACCTGACCAGGTTATATTGAAGCTATGCCAAATGACAGATTAATTCTGCATTAATGTTTGGTACTGTCATTTTTGTTTTGATCAGTGCATTGCTGTAGATTTTCTTTCCCTCTTTTATCTGTAGAGCTCTTCTTCGTGGAGAGACTGCTCATAACCTGAAAAAGGCTGTTAGTAGTGGCTTTACATGTACTGCACTGAAATCATGGAAGAAAAGAGCTCAGTGAGAGGAGTTGTGGGAAGAGAAAGGAGTTTGTCATGAGCAAATCTGAATGACTTCCAATATGGAGGCTATTCCTGCCTAATGATTTTGAACTGTGCTGTTTTGTGCAGCTCTGTCACTCAAGCAGTGTGAGGGCACTGTTAATACAGTCATGAACAGGCTGCTGTGTACAGTCTTCTTGCTTTGCTGCTAAATCTCTTGCCCCAACAACCAGCTGAGCAGTACCAGCAAAACAAAAAAGTCAGCGTTGATGAGGTCTGTCAGCTTTTGCTTATGATTTGAGTCAGTGAGACATATGTGACTGGAGCAGATGTCTCTAGGTTTTCACCGCCAGGATTCTTGGTGAAGTGTTTCAAGCTGATCTTGTTCTTCACCCCGCAAGACAAAAAAAATCAAACCTCCAAATGGTGCAGCATTTTCTGAGCTATAATGTTCCTTTCTAGGATATTCTGCAAGGTATTTGATATTATATGTGTATCTTTGTCTTTAGTACCAAGTAACTGATGCAGATTTTATTTTCTCAAGGAATAACCCTGGCAGCTTGTGCCAACTACTTGTTAGCAAGTGCTTGTTACAGTGGGAAGGTGAAAATTCAGTTGTTTGAAATTTTTTGGTCTT
>NW_008660079.1:126960-161428 GCF_000695815.1 Acanthisitta chloris
CATTTTAGAGGTGTTAAAATGTTCAATGTGGTTGAAATAAATATAGCATATATTGCTCTCTGTGTAAATCAAGTAAAATAGGGCAATATTTTAAGCTGACTAGCATCAGTGGCAGAGGCAATAAGACTGTTTTAGCAAAATTGGTAGACACCCTAAAATTTGCCATTTGGGGCTGTATTCCAAGTGGCATATCAAACATATTGTCTGGTTGGAGACTGACACGAAGTGATCATAATGGGTTTGTGTTCTTGTTTCTACAGAGCTCAGTTGTAATTTTCATTTTTAGTAATTTGGCCACAATTATAATCATGTTCATTTTGGTGATGTGTTAAAAATCTGTTGTTGGATGTCACTTGGTGTTCCCTGAGATACTAATAGAACAAAATTACTAGCTTTCAGAAATGAGATTTTATTTTACAGATTAGGGTTTTTTCCCCACTAAAACCCCTAGAATAGCATGTTTGGGAGTTTTGCAATTATGTGTAATTAAAATCACTATAGTAACTGCAGTTTTTGCAGAGTTTTTGTCAATGCCTAAAGATACATTGTAAAACCACAATTAGATTGGAGGCAAAAAAAGAGGATTTCCTCATACTTACAGCTGCGATGAAGGTGCAAAACGAAGACAAAGCTTTCTTTTCTAATTAAAATTTTAAGGTTCCACCTAATACTTTAATTAGCTTTTCTCAGCTTTGACTCCCACGTCTGGATGCACAATTCCTATGGGATTCCCTTAGACTCTGGGATGCTTTAATGCTTCTGCTGCTTGTTCAGTGTTATTTTTTGAGGCAACTGATGGAAGCAATATTAAAACATTGTGCTAATAAGTTTCCCTATCCCTCAGAATTCCTCTTGGTGGAAAATGTTTCTCAAGGCTGTTCTCCATCTCCGTTTCTGCCACCCGAATTGGACACTAAGTTCATTCACTCATTACAGTGGTGTGTGGAATAGTGGTTTGTGTATTGTAGAGGACATTGCTGAAGAGCCCTGTGAAATGACATCAGGTATCCAAGTTCTGCTTGTCCTGTGTCAGGTTCTGGATAAAGTGTAAAAGCTGGGACTGGTGCACATCTATCCCTGTATCAGATAGCAGAGCTGATATTACATGCTGTTTTGTCATAAGTGCTGTGCTATTTGTGGTTTCGCTTTCAGTTTTCCCAGGTCAGTATTATTTGTGAAGTTGAAATATTTCTGTGCTCTAATTAATTTTATTTATCCTTTTGCAGTGTGAGTGAATGTTTGTGAGCTTTAAATGTATGTTTGATTACAAGGAGGCGTTAGGAAAAAACGTCATGGTGGAATTGAAAATAATCTTCTTAGAACCTAAGCAATATTCTAACTACTTGTATTTTCAGTTCTGTTTTTTCTTGAATCTTACCAGAACTTTATCTGGCAGGCTTTATCCCTTCTTAGTTTAAATTCTGAGGAAAAGCACCTTCCAAGTGTCTGACATCAAAGTTGATGGTTAGAAAACAGCCCTGTTGATTACTAATGATATTTTTTTTATATGCACACTTATAGAAGTTTTATCTATAATGACCAAAAAAGCTATTTGAGAGAGAGCACTGTTAAAGTTGATAAATTCTGCAATGTTGTTTGTTTTAATTCCCATTTGAAATGCTGTATCTTTGCATTCATCTGAAAACCCAGTCCAGAGTGGCAGTGAGCTTGACTAAGTCAGTTGTTGAGGTAGTTTCATGTAGTGGGTCTGTTTAGCAAGGTGCTGCTTTAACAGCTGTGCTTTTTACAAAGTCCAAACAAGAATGCTCTGCAGTTTGAGGTTTGAAAGGCTGAGGAAAGATGTTCTTCAGAGTGGGCAGCTGCAGAAGCTGCCAGGGTATGGAGCAGAAGTTGTTGCTATTGGTTTCAAATTCAGTAGTCTTGAATGCTCAGGATTTTTTTTCTCACTGAAGAGACCACTTAGGACACATGGATAATCCTGTTAGCCAAATTTCTTATTTTAATTAGCCAGCCTCAGATTGCCCACCCCTACAGGGGCAAAAGAAGCTAAGGGGCTTCTGCAGATCTTGCAGTGCATGAAAAGTAGTAATTCCCCCTACTTAGGAATTCAAAAGGTTGACAGCAGATGGGGCTTCTTGCACATGTCCTACTGTGTCTAGAGCTGGATGTTGCTATTACATGTGATAATACTATTGTCTAGTCTAGTTCCCTTCTTTTGGTGGTTGTTAACTCGAGGGATTTGGATGCAGTTTTATTATTTGTTTCTCAAGACAAATTTTGAAGCCTTGGGTATGCTTTAAGGGTGAGTTGGTTGGTGGATCCCCCCCTTTTAGGGTTTTCTCTTAAAATAGAGAGAACATACCTAAGGGATTGCATTTGAAAGCCCTCTTGACTTAATAAAATATTAGGGATTAAAAGTCAGGAAATAAAGTTCCTGCATTAAAGCTTTTTTTAGTCTTCTTTAAATGTGGCTTCTGGGGTCATTCTTAAAATACAATCCTTAGCTAAATAACTCTGTGCTATTATCCAAATAATAAGACATGGTCTGGCGTGGGTTTAAATGACTCTAAAATTGAGTGTGTAGCCACCCTCTTCACTTAAAATAATTATAAGAAGCCATTACTCTGAGTTTTTCTCCCAACCATATCAAACTACCACGTTAGAAACCAGCAGGTTTTAGCCTACTGTTTATTGCGTTTCTTGTGTATCCAAAAAGAAACACTGGAGGTACTGCGAAAAGCAAGATGGGAAGTACTAATTTTATTTTTTTTCTCTTACTGATGTGGAGTCACATTTCTCCTACCCAAACCCCTCTCATTTTCCTCTTGTCATTCATTCCCCGTGTATGCAGCCTTTGTCTTTGCCCAACTATTGTGTTTGATCCTTCACATGGTCTTTGGAGTAGTTGTTTGTTCTTTTTAGCAGATTGGAACCCAGAGTTGACTACAGCCTGTGAAGTAGAAAAGTAAGAGCAGTAGCTTGGTTGACAGGTTAGTGGTGAGATTTCCAGTTACAGCCTACGCAAATATAAGTGGGAGCAATGTACCAGTTACTGAAGTAGTTTTTTTAATTCTGTGCAAACAATAGCATGGATTTGCCTGCGAGCATTTTAATTGTTTTATTTATCATAAGTATGAAAAAATGCAAATGGGAGAGAACCTTAAATATCGTAGCTTGGAGAAAAAGTGTATGTTATTGGTACTGTACCCAGAGCATAAGGTGGCTGTTGTGCTAAATTCTGTATGAGCAAAAATGAAAGTCTGGGAGCTCTTGATAATGTGTTTTGAGAAGTATTGTAAGAATCAGAGTATTCTAAACATACCTATATAGGGAAATTCATTACATGATGTATCTATACACGTATATATCGTTAGTTATTCAAAACATATGGCATTAAATAACAGTGTGAGAGTTTTGTCAAGAGCAACTAGTGCAAATGAACTGACGTCATTCATGTCTGAGCACTGCACTCTGATAATTTGTAGGCAGTCTCTCATCAATTTTTAAATGAACTCTAATTTATAGTTAAGAATTGGGCTACTGTCCCTTTGTAAAAACCTTCAGCATGGTCTAAAACTGTAATGTCCTTCATGCAGGACGTTAGGGATGTGTGAAATCACAGAAAACCTTTTGCAAACTTTTCACATTTCCCTGCTGTAAAAAAGGTCTCACCTGCTACTTCACTGCATGTATCAAACTGTCCTAAAGAGCAGCTTGGTCTCAAAATGCATCTCTGGGTAAGTCTCTGGATCAGAATAGTGTCATTTAGTACATAGATTTTGAATTCACTGTGAAGTGGGTTCACAGGCTTTAAATTCACACTGCAGCAGGAAGGTGTTACCTGTTTCATTGCAAATAGTTGCATCCCACTTCTGCTTGTGCTTGTGTAGTTTGCAGATTTCCAGAGCTAGTGAATAGGAAGCCCTGATGTCACAGGGTTTAGCATAACATAAATGGTAAGAGTAGTCACTGAATCAAGTATTAACACTTTTCTAGTCAACATTTTGAGTATTGTTCATAGAAGTTCCAAGGGTTTTGCTCTTAGGCTTAGCTGGGATGAGTTTGGCCCTCTCTGTTAAAAGACACCACTGAGAACCTTCTAAAATCTATTCCTGAACAGTAGTTGTAATTGAGGACCTTGCCTGAAATCAGAGTTAAAGGGTGGTCTTAATTTCCTGTTAAATTTGGTGACAAAATCATATATTTCCATTGGAGATGGGTTATCTTTAAGATCGTCCAACCTTAACCGTTCTCTGATTCTATGATATGCAGTAGAAGAGGTGTGCTGGGTTTTCTCCTTTGCAAGTAGTGACCACCTATTGCTTTTGAAAGGCTAATAATACCAAACCACTTTTTAAAAAAGGGGTTTGTGATTTGTTTGAAAACATAATGCAATATATGTTTTTGCATTTATCATATTTGATACATAAAGCTTTTAATTCTTTTTATCTGTCACTGCTGTAGTTTTAATGCATTCTGAAGATACTCAGAGGGTTGGTTTGTGAGTAATGGGAAATTCTCTCAGAGAATCTCATACATTCTGCATTCGATTTCAGGTTTAAAGAACCAAACATTCCTAGACAAATTTGGGAGGAAACGTCTATGAGTGATCACAGATTTCTACGCCTATTGACTGTTTTTTGAGCACAAATATAAAATATTTAAATATGAACTAACTTTGAATCCATTTACTTTAGTTGTTCAGTTTTAGACTTTGCTGCTTTTACTGTTTTTGCATGAGTGTCAATAACCAACAAATACAACACAAAGCCTACAGTATCACATATGATTATCTAAAATATTTGACCACTTCTGAAAATGTCAGTCACAGACTTTTTGTTCCACAGTCCTGTTTCCCATTCTGTATGCAAATTGCTGCTTAACCTGGCTCACAAATATCCTTTGGAACATCAGAGCTGGTAAGCAGATTGTGTTCTCTGATGAAAGATGATATTGTGTACAATTACCTTATTGGTTTTTGTTTGCTTGGACATACTTGACTAAATTTCACAGTCAAGCCTTGAGACCAGGCAACCCTTCTAGAGATCCATCTTGAAAGTGTTGAAAGTGTCTTGATACTCTTCCAATGTGAAAAGTGAAGCGTAATTTTTAAATTGGTAGAAAGGTGCTAGCCAAGTTAGGCAAAAAGCTAATTCATTTTATCTGCCAAAGGGTATCTGTTCCTTTTTAAGGTATAAGCAGGTCTAATGTTTAGAATCAACCTTTGACATTGTCTTCTATTTTCTTATATTCACCTTCAGATCTGTTACCTTTGCAGTGTTTTTACAGTCTGAAAAATAAATGCATGATAAGCATTGTGTATAGGGTAAACATTTCACAAGAGGAGTTCCATGTTTATTTTGGTCTTATCTCTTCTTAGCCTAATTCCTTGGGTAATTCAGGATTCCCTTCAAGCAGGAAGTTGAGAAAATGAGAACTTGCCTGTAGCAGTAGAATGGCTATTTGCATTCTGCAGACACTGGCTGTGAAGCATTCCAGATCTGAGTGTAGTCTGACATTAATGAAATGCTTCCTACACATCTGCTATCAGCTGAGAATGTTGAGCCAAATTACACATGTTAGATAAGCCAAGTAGGAAAGGTATTCCTTATAGAACAACAACAGAAAAAAAAGAAGTAAACTGAACTTTGTAAATCAAATTTCAGGTTTGTTTTCTATAATGGCAGTTCAAAAATCATGAGAATCAATTAGCATAGATGCAATCACTGCTCTTTGGGGTATCCTGTTATAAAGAAAAAGCTGGATCTTTTGCTGTTCATCTGAAACAACTGCAATGTTTCTGTTCTTAGAGTATTTCTGACCTTAGAATATTAATTTTATGGCTAAATTCTTTAACAGTAAGATAAATTTTAAAGTAAAGAACAGATGGTCATTAGTCATTCTAAGAGTCATTTTTGTCTAAATCTGACTTGGCTGTGTTGGTAAAAGCAATTTCTAGTGATTCTTAGGTCCAGTTTTAAATTTTTCTGGAGCATTCACTTTTTCCTTTCTGGTAGCACAAGCAATTCCAACTACAGAACATCCTCTTTTCTGAACCTCCTGCATGTGGATATTGTACTTTACATGTGACTGTGCATATAAAGTATGTTGTAAGTGTGGGTGTACATACATGCTGACCTTCCATCCCACAGTGCTGAAGCAGTTTCTGTGTGCTCTGTGCTGGGGGTTTTCAGGACAAAACAGTTCCAGCCAGTCTTGTGGTGACATGACCAGTCTTAATGACACACCACAAAATCTTAAGAGAATAGTCTGGAACAGAATTAGGTCAAACCACATTCCTTGGAGGAATTAGGAAGTAGGTAAAACTGCATTCCTCCCAGCTGGAGAAGACTCAGAAAGGCAAATGTTATTATTAAAACTGCTCAGAATTGTGGAATGAGCCTTTCTTCCTTGCTGCAAAACAGGAAAGGACCAAGTAGCTTATATTCTTGAAAAGCACTCTTCACAGCTCTCTGCCCACTTAACACCTTACTTTGAAATATTTCTTCAACTGTGATTTGGAGGGAAGAGTCATCCTGGAATCAGTGCCCCTGCTTTCCCCTGCACTAAGGTTTTTGTGTGTTGGGAGTCTGAAAGAGACCATTGTATTTGGGTTATTTGCACAGACTGTTTAGCTCTGCCATGAGGTCCATGCTTGCATGGCAGAGCAATTGATGGGGTACATGGGGTACATGGGGATATCACTAAGAACAATAAAACAAGGAAAAGGTAGAGCCTATTTGGCCATGGCACAAGGCAGACAAACTCCTTTATCTGTACCAGCCTTTGTGTGAATAGGCAGTGGTGTAACCACACACCACTGGGAGTCAGGAATTGCTTCCTGGCTCTTATTGCCTTCCAGTTTACTCCTTCATAAGCCACATTCTTACATGAACCTTTCATTGGCTCGAACACAGACCTTTCCACACTGACAGACCTACTGTTAAATATATTATCCCCTTTAGAAAAGCAAAGAAAAATGGAAAGAGAATTCTCTCTCAGTTCTCAGTATCTGTAATAAACCAAATCAGTTGTGATGTTGCTGGAACTGTAAGCAGAGAAATAACATTTTTACAAGAAATTTCTTTTACTAATAACAGTAGATAATGTGCACAAAATGAGTCTCCTGCAAGTCTGCTCTTTACTCTGTGTTTGAAAGAAGGAGGAGCTAGTTAAGGTACTCATCCTACAGTCTTCACTGATATTTCTATCGATAACTAATTTCCACTGTTTACTATTTTCAGTTCTGTTTTTCCTTGGGCTTTTAGGATTGTATGGCCTAATATCTTAATTTTTATATTTCAAAGGATTACCTGTATAGCCTACAAGGATAATGTCAAAATTACGATGTTCTATAAAAATTTGTTATAAATAAATATCAGTTACCTATGTGTCTTTTCCTGTAATCACTTTTCATGTGTACTGACATGGGGATGGGATCTGCAGGGTGATGTGTCAGTACCTTATTAAAGCAGATTAAGCTTGAAATGTGTTAGAAATTACTTTTTATGCATTGTACATGCTACTTATGCAGCTAGGAACTGTTTTTTAACAGTACTTGCCTGCAAAGTAAGAGTCTGCTGGAGTTTGGGACAGCAAAAGTATAAGTGAAATAGTCTAGTTTTTCTGTAACAATTGGCAATATTAATTTCTTTCTAATATGTGGAGAAAAATTGTTTCATGTTCCCTCTGTCTTTGAAAGTAGTAGAGTAGGAAGGTATATGACTCCTTTGGTCAGCACAGTGAATCCTTAGGGCTTCTGTGTAATCACATCCTGTGCTCTACTCCCAGTTAAGGATTTTTCAGGGCAAAGTTCCACTTGTCCCAGAAGTACTCCCTGTTTTAAAGAAGACACCTTGATTTACAAATACTTAAAGGTCATTCCTGGTATTTCAAGGAGCTGGATTCCCACCACAGCTTCCCTGCAGTCTCAGCTTGTTTGAAGCTGCTCCTCCAAAAGAGGAAGCTGGTGGGGAGGTGGAGGTGGTGGTGGTGAAGGGCTGGGAATGGCTGGCACCTCCTTTGTGGAAGAAAATTTAATTTTTGAGTAGACATTTGGTGACACGTTTTAATCTCTTTAGAGTTGATGAGCCATTCTTTTACAAGAGTTTGACATTTCAGCAATTTCTACTGTTACATTTATAAGAGGACTAATCTACCTCTCTGCTGTGGAAATGATACTTTATCACTCTTTTTTGTAAGGTTATATTTGGGTTCTATTCTTGGTATTTTAAGGTAGCATAATTCAGAATTTCTTTTTTCAAATTAATTTCCACACCAATAAATTTCTAAGTTGACTTCAGAACTGACCTTCACATTTTGAGGTTGATATTCCCCTTAAGGATTTTTGGTGGAGTTACGGTCTTGGGACTGAGCTTTTAGAAGACGTTAATGTGCAAAATGGTACAGCACTTCATAATAGCAAAGGAAAATGAAATAAAATATGGACAAGTGATTTTCTGCTTAATATTTTTTGCAGCTGTGTCACAGAGTGAAAATCAAACGTGATGGTGATTGGTTGTGTGCTGATTAACTTCAACAGGAATTTACAGCAATTAGTTCTGGTTTGCTATAGAGTCTTGCCTGAGTCATAAATCCTTTAGGATTTGCTGAACATCCTGAACAACTGAGTGAAGATTTACATTACTTTCCTTTACATTATGTTTTTCCTCTGACAGCAGTTTAATGACAAGTTCTTGTTCATCTGATGACATCGACCAGGAAGAAATCCAGCTGGCTTTGCAGGCTGCTAAAATTGCCACACGAGAGAAGATCAGATCTAGATTTCATGGCAGTAATGACCTTATTCATCGCCTTTTTGTCTGTATCTCAGGTAAGGGAGTTGCCTTTTGTTCTGAACTTAGGAATGTTTTTAGGGGGTTTTTGTGCACATGAAGTTATAGTAGAGATGACTAGAGATGAAGCTGCAGGGAGACTCTGATTTTGGAGCCTAAATTGCAGTCTGGTCTAGAAGGAGCTATTACCTGATGGGAACTTACAGCACCAGAGATGCCAGAGACACAGACATCTGACACCTGTAGCAATGAAGAGTTTGTGCATGTGTCAAATTTGACTTCGAAGTGCTTCCTTTTTCATGGTGGTGCCCTGTGTTCAAGAAATAAAATTGATGCAGCAGTTTTATTTTGATGTGAAAGGAATCTCTCTGTATTTCCTGCCAAAGGATAAGGAAGATATATATTGACCTGCAGGTAGCATAAAGACCAGAATGTAACTTGGCCATTATGGCGAATTAGTTTAATTAAATGTTCAATTTTTATTCCTAATGTGAGCAAGTGATCTCCTAAAAATAAATGAGACCATTACTGGTAGCAACAGGCAAATTTAAGTACTATTTTTAAGGATGGTGTAATAGTCTAATAACGGTTTACCCATTTTCTCAAACTCCTAAGGTGTTGCTGACCAGCTGCAGACAAACTATGCCAGTGATCTGAGAAGTATCTTAAAGACCTTGTTTGAAGTCATGGCGACCAAACCTGAAACAGAAGACAAGGAAAAGCAGAAGAAAGGCAAAGAGATTTAAACATTTCTTTTCTATAGTGAATTTCTGCTGGTAGAACAATGGGGATCCATGAACTATGTGGCAATAATTCCCTTAACATACTGTATTTTGGCAGGACTCACTGTACAGTGATTTAACCTAAGTTTAAAACAAGTCATGGAAAGAGCCTGTAAACAGGTTGAAGTCACTGCAAGTATAGGTACACAGGAGTATGTCATAAGGCAAATATTGAAGAGTTAGTCCTCAAAGTGCATCACATTCCTATGTGTAACAGCAGCACAGTGTTTGTAGCCCATATAGTCATAGCATAATCTATGCAGGGTTTAGACTTCATAGATTTATTCCCCCCCAAATATTGTTTCACAATGGGTACATTTAAATTTACCAAGATGTGTCTTTGGTTCGGAAGTTCAAATAGCTGTGTAAAAAGAGCAGACTGTAAGATAAGAAGGCTCAATATGATGCTGAAATCTGTCCTGTCTTGAAGAAATTGAAGAATTTGGCTTCAAACTAGAAAAATATCCACATTTGAATTCTAGCTAATTAAAATAATGGAACCACGACTAGAACATGAGCCAATGAAAGGGTTTCTCTCTGTGACCATTTTGATTATTTCTTTTTCAAAAAGGCAAGTTTGCTGTCTTATCTAAAAATAACCAGGTCATCCCAGCAAGACTGCAATTACCTTTGTCCTTTGTTATTAGAACTATCAGCATCTGAAGGTGATCAGACCTGTCTTTTTTTTTTTCCCCACTCCCTTTCCTTCTGATTGAAAACTTTGCCTTTCTCTTTCTCCCAGTTTCAGTTAGAAGCATTGAGCATTCTATGTAAAACACTTGGTTAAAAGTTGGATCAAGTTAGCAGAAAAACCTCCAATCCAACCCAGCTGTGCAGTGGGATGGTGCACAACATCACAGTCCTCTATTACTTGTGGCTGAAACTTCTGCCAGCAGTTTTATGGTGGCAGCATGTAATGATGCAAAAAGAGACTGGTTTTGTCATTGTTGAAACATAAATAAATAAATGGGATTAGACAGAAATGCTAAAGAGAGAATGCAATAGCTCCTGAACATTCGTATAAGAGTAATAAAGAAACTGGAGCTCTAAACTACCAGAAGTAAGAGGATTTTATGTCCCGTAATAACAGCATCTTTCATTTCTGTTGTCATTCCAAAGAAGAATAGAGGAGACTTTTAAATCACTGTCAGGGTAAAGAAAAAGCAAAAATCTAAGAAGGTGCATGGAGGTGCTACTCTAGTCTAATCCCAGAGTCTTTTAAGTGAAAATTGGAAAAATATGAGTACTTTCTGAATTGTTTTGCAGTTAATCATGGTTTAAGAAATGCAGCATTGGAAGACTGTGCTTTATGTCAAGAAAGTATATCATCCTCAGAACTTGCAGCAAAAGCCAGAGATGGGGACTTTGAAGGTACTTTCTTTTTTCTAAGAATTAAAATGAGACAACACTGTTGTATACAAAAGTCATTAGAATGAAAAGTCTTTTTATGTTTGGCTCTGGAAAGTAAGTATAAAATGTTGTCATAGTATGTTTTAGAGACAAACTCCGGTGATAAACCAAGCATATCTCTTTCAGGTTTTCTCTAACAGCCTTGTGAAACTCTGATCTACAAATTGCATGTTCAGTATGAATTCCTCTCTATCAGTGGAGAATGTGTTAAAGCCTTTAATATACAGACCCTGTGTATGACATTACATCTGACAAGTTTCAGAGGGCTATGTAAGATGCAAAGCCCCATGTGAAGTCCTCTCAGCCAAATCTAAAGAGGTTTTTATATTCTTTGCTCTAGGTGGAAGTGCTGCTTTTTCCTGTGGTAAAAGTACCTTTTATATTTTCTCCACTTTTGTCTTTGATCAAAATATTTTGGTGGTTATTTTCCTATTCTTCACCATATTGCTTCAAATAAAAATTTTAGCTAAGTCTGCCAAGGTTGCTCGAATCTCCCTGAGTGAGTTAAAGAAAAGAGCATATCTAAGTCTCAGTTTTGGTTTGGATTCAGGCATTCTGAGAGCTCAGGAATTTATTTCTCTTCTTTTAATCTGAGCTGCTTCAGAGTTAGTTATGGACTAAAACCCTATTAGGGCAAACACAGGATAAAAAATGGATTAAAAGATATCAGAGCACTTGCAGTCAAAGAATAGGAAAAGAGAAAGTAGATACATGAGATGGAGCAAACAAGAAAGCAATCAGCTTTCATCTTCAAGGCTAAGTGGTGGTTTCAGCACACCAGGAGCCCAATTATCAGAGCAGTAATATCTCTGTGGTCAAGTGAGAAATACAAGACAACTGTCAACTGTGAAACTGTATCTGAGCTTCCCAGAAATTCAAGTGTGCAATAATTTCCCTGTGCTTTAAAACTTTGATGCATTGTTATGTATTTGTCCACACAGATTCCTGTCCTTCCAGTGAGAGGTCTGGAATGCAGGATGCCTGAGAACTGAGTGACAAGCAGTGTGTGTCTCTGCTTGTATGCAAAGGTGGTGACCAACAGAAATGTTGGTTCATGTCATTTGTAATAAACATCAAAAATCACTGGGGGGAAAAAAGACCTCCTAAATATGACATTTTAGAGTAATGCTACATATTTATAAGTTATTTTGTGCTTATGTAAAACCCATGGTTTGCATGCTTGCTCTTCTTCTGAAGCTGCAGGCTAAAGGATCTAATCTATTTAGAACAGCAGGGCTAATTCATGTATAATGCACTGTAGAAATATTATCTCTTCTGGAGGAAGATGATTTGGAGGCAGATAAAGAACTATTCAGTAGTCATTTAATTGATTTTTTTTTATTGTGCTGTAATTCAGAATGTCACAGAAGGTGCAGTAAAGAACAAATCTTTAAGCAAAATCCTTACCATGTATGGGCTGTATTGGAAAAGAATGCAGGGGATTATTCATCCTCCACCATTTCAGTTCATATTGTTTTGTTTTGAATCGATGCCTGATGCTGTCGGTGAATTTGACTTACAGAACTTGAAAGCAAGTTATTCTGAACTGCAGGATGCTAAATAACCTTCTTGCAGTGAATGTATATTTTGTCACTGAAGTCACTTCACTTCCCTGGCATGTTACTCAGCTTTCCTTCAGACTTTCATGGCAGCTTCTGTTGGCACAGTGAAGGTTTTATGTTTGGGGAAATGCAGTCTCTGTGGCTTGGAATGTTGTTTATTGAAATAGAGGACAGTGGCCTGGCTACTTAGGTGATGTTATGGCCTCAGAGAAGTGCAGTAAAGGGGAATCTTTGGAGTTACAGGAGCCCCTGCAGCACCTGGGCAGTGTGAATCAGTTATTTCCCTGCCCTAAGTGAACAGTAAAACCCAATCTGTAGGATTAATAGCATATGCAGATAACTACAGCAAATCCAGCCCCCTGCCTGCACCTTTGATCCCATATAGCAGGTGGTTTACCTGTGCCTGTGTGGTAGAAAGCAGAGCCTTGAGGGAAACCAAGTCCCTTTTGAATAAGTAGACATGGATGCCAGAATGAGCTTGGCTGCCTTGGCACAATGTTGTTTCGTGCTAATATATCCTCTAAACAGCCAGTTAGCCAGTGCTCCTGCAGGTACTCTGCTTTGGGTACCTGTGGTTGCTCACTGGGAAGGCTTGGGCATGTCTGCATCAGTCTCCTTGCACTCTCTCTGGGAGTCTCACTTGGCTTGTGTGTAAGTGGTTATGCTGTAAATATCTACTCGTACAAACCAGTACAGCTCTTCAGACTGCATAAACTAACGAGTGCAGTCTGCTGTTCCTTGGCCTTCAGACTTGCTGATGGGCAGCAATCTTCTGTATCCTAAAGAGACGGAGGATTCAGGGGAGCATGGAAATAAGCTCCACCTTCCAAATTAGAACAAATCACAGAAAGAACATCTGAAGTGGGTGAGTTTGTTGGATTTTTGGGAACTGTAGAAACACCCATTCTGTCTCCTTGCCTCCAACACATTCCAGACCCCTGTCCCTTCAGGTCACATGTGTCATCGCTGGTAACGCTGTGCAGACTTTCTTTATGCAGTGATAGCTGATGGGATACGTGGTTTTGATATCTCTAAGCATCCAGCATGAGGCATCAACTTGCAGCAGGATTTTGACCTCAGCAGCCATGTGCCTTTTCCCTCTTATAACACCTCCCATATGTACCTCATTTTTACTGGCCACTGGAAGGAACAACCCCTGACTATGGATTGTCTTTGGGAGCAGGTAGAAGATGTCTGGTGGTTAAGGCAACCTTTGTTGCATGAACATTATGCCCTGTTTCTTGCAGCAGGTCTGTGGGTTTGTCCTGGTTTTGGCCATGGGTCACCAAGAGGAGACACGTCAGTTACCACTGTAAATGATTCAACGCCAAGTCTGAGAGCATTGCACCAGTATGTTGACAGCACCACACCAAAATTAATTACATCCAGTTTTGTACATAATTTCTATACCTCAGGTCACTCAATTATTCCAACCGAAAGTGAAGACAATAAAGCAAAGGAAGCACATCAGTAGCTCCTCCCTCTTGCCATTGCTGCAGAACATGAGCATGTATCACTTTGAGAAGGTCCAGCAAGGTACCTGCCAGGAAAGCTCTTTCTGATTATCAAATAAATCCCTCTAACCAAAAGTACCAAATGTTTAAGATTGTATTCAATCAATGCTAATAAAAAAAAAGGAAAGCAAGCCCAGCAACCTGAACAAATAAATGGTTTTAAGATTCTACTGAAAGTTTCAGCCTCTACTCAGATTATGAAGATGAATCACTTGTTTTTGTCAGATTTTTCATTTTTACTGTATATAAAACCCACCAGCTGGTCTGGGTCGTAAAACAAGCATGAATGTTTATTATGAGCCAGCTGACATTGGCAAGGGTGTAAGAGTTAAATCCTGTGACCTTCTGAAGGTTGAGATACAATAAACTACAGACTAATTGGCATTCCAAAACAAAAGCATTTTTGGAAGTACAGATGAGCCTGTGGTGTGTATGTTCATCTTTCTGTCCTAATGCTCTAAGATTTTTTTTCAAGGAAGCATATGCCTGTATTCCTCACAGAGTATGAAAAGCACTATGTATTTACAGGGAGAGAATGAAAAGCAAATACATTTGTTTTCCTGGAGTATAATCCTAATTTATGCAATATTCCATAAATAATTTTTAAATATTGTAAAATTCCTTGCCCTGGCTGTATGATAAGGTGATGGCCACTGGGGACAAAAGGTCTGTGTATAAACTCAAAGCAAATTCTAGTGGCAGATCCTCAGAAGAAAATAGATTGTGCTCTTCGCTGCCAGTGGCACTTGCTCTGAATTCCTGTAATAGCAGAAGGACCTGTGTCCTGGGAACTTTTATGATACTGCCTTTTTCCCTGTGCCCTGGTGAGCTATGAGCCAGCACAGGGAGAAGGTTGTTGCAAAGTTCCTGAGCTCCAGCCTGGGCAACCACTGTTGGATAATAAGCTTACCAAGAAGTTTGCATGGGACTGAGTGGGCAGCATGGATCACACGTGAGTTGAAGGAAACCTCTGCACTTGAAAATGTAGGAAAATTACTTGTAGTTAACCTAGTATAAATGCATTTGTTGGGAGAGAGCTCTGTCATTCATAATGGGTAGTACAGCTTTAAAAGAGCAAACATAGGGAAGTAGAAGTTTGTCTTTCTGCCTTTTGTGCGTCTGGGATCATGTTTTTAGACCCAACAGAAAACTTGCTTTGTATTTGCCAGCAGATTCACATATATACAGATAGATGTACACACACAACTTCTTAATGCTTTTGTCTTCGAAAGCATTTTGGTTTTCATTTATCAGTTTATAAATGTGATCAAACATAAGCCCCTGTTTGACCATGTTTGGGAGCATTATGCGTGTCCTTCTGATGTTGATGATTTTAATACTGAACTTCGGTAAATCTTGAGTTTTGGCCATATGTGTATTTTGGGGTGATTTATTACTCAGGAGGGTTGATCTGTTGCAACTGGCAAAATACGAATATTTTTAATTATCTGTTTCATGAAGTTATAGGTTGGCTAAGAAAGTAAGTTACACTTCATGTCTAAGAATAAGCACGAGGCATCTAGAAATCTAAATTACTTTTTTTCAAGAAGAACCAGAAAGCATTATGAAGTTGTTGATGCTCCATGAAAATACTTGCTTTAGCATCTCAGCTCTCTCTGCCACTATATGTGCATTTTCACTCCTTATCCTCTAGCATCTGTACAGAACTGCCTTGCTTACCCCCTAGTTATAACTCCAGACATAATGGATTTGCTGTGGCTGCTAGTACAAATACCTGTTTGTGCCAAGTGATGTGAGCATCTGTTTGCTGCACAACAGCACACTATTTCTCCCTGATCCCTTTCCAACCCACCCACTTGTGCCTAGTCACAAGTCCTGACTGCTCTCTAACCAGCAGCACAAGCACAATTCAGTAATTTATAGTCCCAAGGCTCGAGCTCTTGTTCTTGTTGCAATAAGAAGTCACAGGGTCAAGAAAACCCACCCATGCTACTGAGTGTGCAGAATCTAATCACCCTGAGTCTAGAATTAGCCTCAGCCCTAGCTGAATATTTCAGTTTACTTTTGTCCTACTGGCACCTATGGTTACTCTATTATTTATGATGATGACCAGCTACACTTTCTAAATGGAAGCAGTTACATTGTTTTACAGTTCAGTGGCCAAACATGTTCTGTCCACATAACTTTCTCACTTTTTCCTTATTCAGCAGCTCTGCTTACACTGTGCAAGAGAAGAATCTGGCATTAAGTTTTCCGTATGGAGGCAATGTTTTATAATCAACTGAACATATTTAATCATGCATGTAGAATTACAGGATTTTATGGGGTTTGGGTTGTAGTGCAATAATTTGATCTGACTTACGTTTTAAGAATTCTTAGAGCCTTTTCCCTTCTCAAAGACTATCCCTCTGTCTCAGCACTGTGTGGAACTTGTTGAGGCTTCATTGCAATACTTAGGGGAAAACATCCCATAAGTACTATAAAACACAGGCATGTTCAGCTCCATAATGTCATAACTGGGATTTTGAGTAGGTTTGCAACTTTTTGTCCTAAAAATACATGTATTGAGTGTTCTGGTGTGTAGTATGTAGAGCTACATTATCAACTTTTTCCTGTTTTATAATGGTTAGTAGCTCTTACAGAGAAGGCTCCTAGTAATGGTTATATGGAAGATCCAAGTCTCTGGACCATATGATTTAAAGTTAAGACTTGAACCATATCTCAGTGGAAGTCAGTGTTTTCTATGAGAGTGGTTCCATTTTAGGAAAATAGTTATTTTGGCCAAAGAACTAGTTGCTGATCATGTACCTGGGCAGAATTGCCACAGGACATTATCATTCAAGGTCATGTTGAATCAGGCAGAACAGAGGCTTGAGTGCAAGTTCACAAAGCTCCATGCTTTGGTGAAAGCTTTCTTGACTTGCACAGAAACTCCATCCTAGGAAAGCTATTTAACAAGAGCTGATGCTAGTAAATCTGTACCTCTGTTCTCCTTCACCCCAGAATTTTCATGAAATTGTATTGTTTAAGCATAAAATTTATTTTTATCAAAAAATTTCAAGCTAGCTGTAATCAACAGTGAATCTACTGAGCAAGGGTAAAAATTACTGTGGTACCATTGCTTCTTAGGAATCTTACATCAAAGTCAAAGATTACCTAGAACGACATGTGGAAAATTACATGTGATAAGGGACAAAAAAAGATTCATCTTACTGTGGCAGTTGAAGTGAGGGATAAAGCCAAGTCACCTTAGTTTTCTACTTTCCATGCTTAAAACTGTGAGAATTTACAATTCCTGCTTTCGTCAGAAGAGCTCCAGCAAACCCATCTGACCCTTTTTTCAGCCGTGAGGGTAATGTGCTGTGACGGCTGCAGCGGTGTGAGTTCCACAGGCTGCTGTAGGAACACTCCTCTTCAGGTTAGTTTGGGAGAAGTATAATCAGGCTTTTGCATAATGTGCTCTGAAATCTATACATATCGATGCAGGAGCAACTTTCAGTTGGAGTTTTACATTAGGAATACTTGATCAAAACAAAAGATGCAGAAAAGGGTCTTTTCTCTGCATTGCCAGGCCATAATGCAAACACCACCACAAGCTTCAGGTTTAGCAGCTGCCCATCAACAGGGAGTTGTGTGTGCATGTTCCTCATTTGTTTCCTGCCAGAGTGTAGGTTTGCTGGACTTGGCCTTCTGCAAGCTCCAACAACTTTGGGGATTGTTTCTCTCCCTGCCCTGGTCTCTTGTGTCTCAGCACCACTGAATGAGCTTAAGCTTTCTGGTCTCATGTTGTTTCAATCCATACTGTTGATGGATCCAGGTCCAGGCTCTCTTTGTTGTGTGTTCTGGGACAAAGGGATGTTCTCCTTGGTTTTTTAAGGTTAGATGGGACTGCATTAGGTCTGTTGCACATTTTTGACAGTTTACAGTGTTTGTGGGATTTTTTCATCATGATTATAGTTTTCCTAAAGCTCAAGCATCTTGGATTTATGTGACATATGAGCAGAAAACATTTTTAGCTAATGAGGTGGCATAGACATGTGAAGGTGAATTCTAAAGGCTACAGGAGAAAGTTAATGAAAAGAGCATACAATGTCATGATTTATTAGAAATTGTAATGCAAGATTATTGAATAGTCTTTTTCAGCCTTCACACTACTTAATTTTATTTAATTTTATCTTGTGCCTTTTGCTTTCTCTAAACTTGTTTCTTATTCATTTAAATACTTCTCTTCCCTTCTCTGCCTTTTTTTCCTCTACATGCTTTTAATGTTTTCTTCTAAAATTTATTTCTGCATTCTGTCTCGTTAATCCCTTCCCTCCCTTCCTCCTCCTCTTTGATGTTTGTGCTGTGGACTTCATTCGTTTCCCAACAGACTTCTCCAGTCTCTCATTGCATGATAAAGCAGTGGGCCAATTAGCCCATGAGCAAGGTTTTCCCTCCATTCCTTGCCCAAATCCCCGAAGCACAGGCAGATAATGCTTTAGAGACTGGATGTTTCTATTTGTGCAGCATGCAGGGCTAATGGAGCGGCGTAGCCTGGAGAAGGACTATAACATAAAAAGCCTATGGATGCAGAGCTGCTGTTCTGCTTCCAGCACGTCTTTGGGCTCATGCTCAGGGTTTAATTCGTATAACGCACTCTGCTCCTCGGATTGAAGCTTTATCCCCTCATGAGAGTGCTCTTCAGAGAGTATTTCAAAAACCCGTTCTATAAAAAGCCCAATGACTCAATCGTTAATATATGTAAGTCAGAAAAGCTGCTCCCAAGGTTGAGCAAGATGCGGCTGGTGAAGGGGACTCAGGAGTGGTACTCTGTTGCCCCAGGGGCTTGGGTGGGCTCAGAGAGTCCAAGTCATTCAGGACTTCATCATTCCTATTAGCATGAGCACTTTAGCTCCAAGCCAGGATTGTGTTTAATTTCTAAGTGCATCCTCTCAAAGCTCTATGTATATATTCAGCGTAGGAACATTTTCAGTCACAACTGGAAGAAAAGAGATAGGGATAATGGCTCGAAGTTTATTTCAAATGTTATTTCAAGACTGCACCCCAGTATGATTCTGGGCAAAACATTTCTCTCCTGATTTCTGCGCACGCAGTTACTGACTGTAGCTGGGTGATGAGGATTGAAGCAATTACATTTGTACAGCATTTTGAATGTTAAAAGCTGTTACATAACCAAGTGTTACTATTTGGGGGTGTGCTGCAGTGCAGCAGATCTTGGTGTGAGAGTTGGGATGTTAGGAGGGCACTCGGGCCCTGAAGCAACAGGGCACAGGGCTGCACGGCCCCGTCAAAGGGCCTTACTGCTGACGAGTCACTGTCTGGGGAAAAGTGTGCCCTTCAGCTCATCTACTGATGCATTCCTTTGGTGAATCAGCTGCTGTGACACCAGCGTGGAGGCAGAACAAGTCCCTGTGCTGTGGGAGAGGGTTGTACTGTTTCAATACATTGAGTACCAATAAGTTGTGAGATATTTTTTTAATGCAGCTATAAAAACAAAGGTTGCAGATTAATCAGTCAAGTAATTCTGTAACCATGAACTGTGGATTATGTGACTACTCTGAGTTTAAGGTCATTATGTATCGTAATTTGCTGTTTCTCATAGGTGTTATTTTTGTTTGGCTGGGTTGGTTTTTTTCAATTATCCATGGAAAAACAATTAGAATAACTTTCAGCATTGTACTTCAAGAGCAACAACAGATAAAAAAGGAAAAAAATAACACATCTCCCCCCTCAAAAAAAAAACCCCAACAAGAAAAAAAAGCAAATCAAAAAGTAAACAGCTGATAAGAAAGCTGCTGTCTGCTGATGAGCTCCAGAGTCTTTCTGGTGGAGTTGCGTTAGCTTATAATGTGTCTGGACTAATTGTGATCTAAGGGAAGGAGTGATGATGGCTCTTGCTGCTGCAGAAGTTGCAGATCATATTGACATGCTGCAGTGTGTACAAAAAGGGCCTGTGTTTTGTGGCTTTTCTGTGAACAATAAAATTAGTAACTAGCTGAACATGGTAGCCCACACGACAATGCAGCTGATAAAGCATCAGTAGCAAAGGAGGCATCTTACCAAACCTTCCACCTTTGCAGAAGGAGACCTGGTGGCACAGAGCTTGACTAACTTCCCAAATTTTGCTGTCTTCAGAATCAATGAGTATCAATAGATAGTTAAACCCCTAAAAACATAATCTACATAGTGTAATGGCAAGTTTTAAACAGGAATACTATTAGTGATTTATTCTATTTTGTTTTGGATATATGTGATAACCCAAGGAAACTCTTGGGTGGAGAACGTGGAGATGCTCCAAGGTCATCAGGCTTGCCATGGTTTCAGATCAGAGATTTCTGTGAAAGTATTAGAGTGTTCAAAATCGACATCATAAACTGATTTTAGGAGTAAGTTTCACTGGGCAAGCTACATGTGGTAGCTAGGGAGGTTGCAGAGAAGGAAAAGACTTGGAAATTAAAATCTCCAGGCTTCATTGTTAGTAGTGCTTTGACTTAAGCTGGCAGTCCTGCATCTCCCTGTTGCTGAAAGAGGAATTTGTAGCCTTTTGTCCCCACAGAACACTTTCTGGTAAACTGTTCCCAAAGATAAGGTGAAGGCTTCTATGTGCAGTCTCCTTTTTTTTTGTCACCACATTGGTCATTTCTGTGCACACTGACTTCTGGCTGTGGTTGCTGGCCCTGTAGTTGTAACTTTTATCAGACCAGTTTGTCCATTAAGTGCAGGAGTGCTTCCTTGAACTAGTTCAACTTCTAAAACAGTTTAGATGAGCCCATAAAAAGCTGAGTCAAATTCTAAGTTTTTATTAATCTGCTTTTTGAGCATTTTCTGCTTTGAATGCTATATCCTTTGTCCTTTTAATTTGACAAATGTTGCCATGTGACAAACACATGAAAACTGGTCATGGTTATGTTTGAGTGAAACAGTGGATTTTTCATTTAATTACCATCTTTCTGCCTGTAGCTGTAGGCCCCTTGACCTCTGCATTAACTGCACCATATATTTTGGTGTTTGATAATATGCTCCTCGAGGCAGGGATCTTGCTTGTCAGGTTTATAAATCAGCAATTGCAAGGCTTGCTAACTGTAAATAATACTCAGAAGCTGCATACAGAGAACTTGGGGAAATACATCCAGCAGTTCATATTCATGGATTTCTTCTGAATAGAACTTGCTTTACCCTTGATTAGATTTTTACCAACCTATTAAGCAATCAGTTACATCATTTCTATTCTTGTGATTCTAGACTCTGAGGTCATGTCAGCCTGTCACGAGCAGAAGCAGCTCGACAGAAGTGAACCCAATGACTTCTGCTTTGCCAAAACCAAATCATTTCCCTGCTTGGCTTTTATGAGAGGTTAGAGAGCTCAGAGGAGACATAAACAACCAAAACATGCTGTTTGTGATAATGATCGAATTCTTTCTCTGCTAAGTCTTGTACACTTGATTTTGTGGTTTTGATGTAGTTACTGGTGACTTCCAGTAAGAGTCCTAATAATTTAGCAGATGGTAATCAGGCTTTGGGTTTATTACCTGTAGAGCTGCTTGCCTAATTGCAGAAAAGCAGTTGGCCTTTCTGGAGGGAGAGCTGAATAGGCTGGGAATGATCTCAGCTCTGAGCTTGTTTTGATGGCAGGTTGCATTCACAAAAAACACCTGTGTTCCAGCTCGGCTTTAATAGTCTCTTGTCTTCACACTTTATTTTACTTACCTTCTTTTCCATGCCACTTGCATTTGACTAAGCTATATTTTATTTGAGTCCAAAGCTGCCATGCACTGTTTCAGTGCCTGCTGTGCTCTGCCGAAAGGTGGGTGCCTGGCAGAGAAGGGGGAGTTGAGCCCTCCTGGGCATCCTGAGCTCACCTAGCAGCAGCTGCACCTCGAGAAATGCAGATGAAAGCAGCTGCTGTTATATTTCATTCTCCCTACTTCCTTGAGGATCTGGTAATCACCTGTTTGGTTTTATTCCCATTTGATTTATGTTCCCTTTTGTTGCTGTGTTTCTGACAGATCCTCCTGACTGGGTTCCAGATGAAGTCTGCAGCTACTGCACTGCATGCAAGGCTCCTTTCACAGTCATTCGCAGGAAACACCACTGTCGGAGCTGTGGCAAGGTAATGACTCAGACATGAGAAACTGTCCACCAAAGACTGCAGCAAGTTCACGTGTACCACAGAAACTCTGCTGCACAGCAAAATGTGTGCACTTGGCGAGGGTTTTCAAGTCAAAAGTGGGTTTGTATGCCTTGGCTGCCAGCTCAGCTACGTTTAGAAATGGTTGGGGAGGGTTTTGACTTTTATCCAGCAATAAGCATTTGTCTGCTAAAGGCAGAATTCCCTGCTGAGATTCGAGAACACCCCCCCCCTCTACTGCAGAGTCATTCTGGGCTACTGCTGTAAGCTTTAACGAGCCACAGCAGCATGCACTGTGAGGGGTGATGCATACAGCTCAGCTGCAGGGACAGTGTGTCCTTTTGCTCGATTCTAAACCTTTTCAGGATCACTGGGGTGTGTAGGACTGCTGCTTTGCGAGTTTGTATGGGAGGAAGAAGGAGCAAGAGAGTAAAAAAGCAGTCATGTACCTCAGGAAGCCAGAAATCTACAATCCTATTTTGCTTTCTTGCTGGTGTACAAGTTGAAAAGTAAGAGGGTAGAGAAGCTGCTTTCGTTAACCTCATAATGGACTGGCAGGGGTAGGAACTTTGGAGAGACTCGCAAATATTCCACTAGTCTTTCTTTAAAACCCATGCTTTGCATCTCTGGTGGGGCTGCTTCCCCTGTGGCCTGCAGACCTGGACAGACCTGCCTTGGCTACTGTCAGTGCTGGGACACTTGTTAGAGAGGCTGAGCACAGCCAGACGATCTGGTCATCGGGCAAGGAATTGCCTGCAGAGGCTTTTTACTTGCTGTGCTGAAGAGGGTGGTGGTGCCAACAGACCAAAGCACAGCACATACCGTCATCTCTCCCCTGTCTTGAAATCAATTTGTCCCATCCTGTTCTTCAAAGGAACTGAAGTGAAATTTCCCTCTTGTTTTTCAGATCTTCTGTTCCCGCTGTTCCTCTCACTCTGCTCCATTACCTCGTTATGGTCAGATGAAGCCTGTCCGTGTTTGCACTCACTGTTACATGTTCCATGTCACTCCTTTCTATAGTGACAGAGCTGGTATCTGACATATTAAACTACTGGTGTGTCTTCTGGAGTCTGACACAGACTGATATCTTTGACCTAAGCCAAGAATTAACTTGAAAGAGGGACCCCATGAGGGCACATAGGCTTTGACATCCGTTATTATAAATTTTGTACAGACAGTTTTTATTGCATTTTACTAAGCTGCTAAAGGGAAGTATGAAGCGTCTGTAGCTCTGAGGCTGCAGTACAGTCTTCCATAAATTTATAACATTAATGTTACGATGCCATATGCAGAACAAATGCACTGTGTGGAAGGAATAGGGCTCAGAGAATTGAACAAGCATTGCTGCTTATCTTACACGCTAGGAACAGAGTAGCTGGTTCACTAGTCCATCCCAGCAGATCAGTCCCAAAGCTCTGACACTCCTGTGCTCACTAGAATACCAGCATGGCTGTGGGTATCAGCACTCTCCCTCCTGCTGCAGTTTAACTTTCCCATGACTAGATTTTTGCTCCCTATGCTAGGATTAATTAAAGCAAATCTATTTCAAATCCATATTCGATATTTACAAAGGCAAAATTCTCTGTGAATCTCACAGGAAGCACTGGAGGTCCCAAAGCAGTTTATTTCTGTTGCCTTTCATTTACCAAGCAGAGCAATAACTCCAAGTTGTCTTCTAAAAATTCTTGCAGCTTCCAGTCCCATCTTTTGGAGTTTTGGAAGTATTTATAATCTGAATAATTTATGCTAAATCCTGGTAATAAAAGTCTGACACAGAGCTTTGGTTTCTATATTAGCCTTTAAAACTTAAACTTCAGAGGAGATGGTTACCAAATAAATTAATTCATATTAATATAGGTATTTTTGAAAGATTTCAGCAGCAAAAATTCAGTAGATGTGACAAATTATTTCTCCCATACTGAGTTTTTGTTTAAATGATTTTTAAAAGGAAAATACATAGTGAGGTATCTAAAAGGTCCTACAGAATGGTCAGCCAGAGAAGGGTACTTGTTGTCCACATTTGGCAGAGTAACCATGTAAAATATTGCATACTGTTACTTCACTCATGCTAACAACTCAGAAAACACTTGTATTAGTTTGAAACACTGGGGAATAATTTCTGTCTCCACTCAGAGAGGAAAGAAATAAGACTCGTGTGGATTCATGCTATGATCTCGCACAAACTCTTTGCAGTGAGACCTCCCTGAGCACTGAGGTTTCAAAGGCGTTTGGACATGCTTTGAGTTGGCCACATGAAAAGCAAGACAGTGTGTGCTGTGGTGACAGAGGAAACGAGATCAAGAGCTCTTTCCTGTGTCCCCTTTCTTGACTCACGGTGTTACACTGTGTTTCAAAGTGATAGCTACAGAAAAGGATGAGGTACTTGTTTGTGGTGTTACTCTCCAGAAAGGTTGTCATTCAAAATGATAAAGCAAAACTGGCCAGTGTTGACTTTTTTTTTTTCAAATTTATTTATTTTGGTGGGAACATTCCCCTGTTAAGTGGTTTACTGTTCAGTGTTAATGAGCCATATAAGGGTGCAGCAGTTTGGCACTTCTGTCATTTCGAATCAGATGAAACAGCTTCACTTAGTTTCTGTGTAATGCACAAGCCTTATGATGCTGTTTGTAGACAATGTCAGCTATGATGTGTTATCCTCACCTTATTTATATATTTTTTATTATTACTACTTCCCTGGGATCCTTCTCGTGAAATCCTTGAGTTGGAGTGTCTGCATTCACCAGAGTTTGGAGAGGTGTGGGGTTGGGTGATTGGTGGGAGATGGGGGATGTGGTGCAAGCAATGATACTTATTCAGGCTTAAATCTCAGGCTTCACATTGCAATGATTATTGCAGTTTTATTTTTAGGAAAAAAAAACACAACAAGTTTAATGCTTCTTTTATAGGATAAAAACTTACAACAAACTTCAATTGTGAAATAAATATGCACAAAAGTTGCTTCTGTGGAGAAAAAAAATCTTATTTAATGGACTGAATATTTATTTAAGCTTGTTTTTATTTTGTAAATGCTGTAATTCAAAATCATTTCCATAAATATGATATTTAAAGATCTCAGACACTATAGTTTCTTATGTAAATACAGACTCCTATTTCTCTTACTGAAAAGCACAATGACTATATCAATACTAATATACATTTGCCTCAAGGAAGACTTTCATCTTGTAATCTCTTCAGATAATTAAAGTGTCAGGACTTTCTACTTCCATGTGCTGGATTGCTCTTTCATTTTGGGGTCTGTTTACTTGGAGTGACAGCTGCCATCCTGTCAAACAAACTGCCCTTAAGTCTTTCTCACTTTGCAAATAACATGAAAGAAATGAGTTTAAATTTGAGAATGGAAGTTGCCCGTGCAGGGAAGGGCTGGTAAATCAAAGCTGGAGCACTAACCTGTCACTTAGCATCGCCTGTGCCTTCTCCTGCCACTGGCTGAAACTCTCCCTTCCCAAAATATCTTGTGTCAGGGGCCACTTCACACATCAGGCATATTTGATCTGCCTGTGTCACATCTGAATAATCTTTTCTGTGGGGGATACAAATCTGCAATGAAAATAGCACTCCTTGGATCTACCTGCACAGTTATCCTTAGGAAGCATGAACTCCCAGTGCTGCTTTGTTCTGCTCCTGGTATGAGCTGTAGCTGTTAAAGGTTTTATGAGGATTAATTTTAATTTCCAGAGCTGATTTTGGGATGCCATTTCACTGAACAAAAACCATGTTACATCTCCATGACATTAGGATCTCAGCTTCACTGGTCCAACAATGGGAAAATTTAATGGGAAGGCTGCACACAAGTGTAAGGTTGCATTTGAATTAACATGCATAGCATTTATGGGCAAATAATGCTGCCTTAAGGTATGTATGAATAAATGAACAGTAGAAATCTATCCTAATGGAACTCTCTAATAAAAAAAAAGGTTGGGTTTTTTTTTCTCCAGGACATAACAATGTGTTTGTTCCACAGCAGTTTTCCTGTTGGGGTTACTTCAATGGCAACACATGGAATAATAAGGTTAGAGCAACATTGGCAAAGGTGGCAGTAATTCACCTGGTGCTGGACTCTCCTGTATGGCAGGTTCCTTCTGAATCACAGCTGTTTTCAGGTAAAAAAAATAATTAAACTCTGAAGTGATCCTTTCTAGGTCTGCACAAATCATGCAGCACTTCCAGCTTTCTCCATGTTTGTAAAAGCAGGTGGGTATCAGGGCTCCCTCTGCAATGAAAGGAACTTCCATAAAATAATACCTCTGCTTCCACAGAATAGCCCTGTCTAGAAAACTCAAACATATTTAAATGCTGTCACACAGCAGCGCAGTGAGGAGGAACCTGGATGGAAGTAATGTGTGAGGAATGACCTTTGTGTGTGTTGTTTATCTAACCTGAGAGGAAGGAGGAGGAAAACGAGCTGTGTGCATGTGTGGTTGTGCCTGTACGCAGATGGGGAGATGCAAAGGAGGGCTGTGGGAGCAGGAGATTGACTGTAGGAAAGGTTCAAGTAAGCACCAGCACAGTCCTGCCTGGGAGCTGGAGGAAACCACCAGCGCCCTCGTGTCTCAAACTGAACTCGTTGTCAGTTCATGCAAAGTCAAAGCTGCTGGGGCTGCATCCTCCAGTTTCCGTGGCAACCCCTGATAGCATCTCTCTGCCAGTGCCAAGACTGCAGCACTGTTCCTGCACAGGCAGGCACAGAGGCTTCTGCTTTCTGCTTCGTCAGAGGGATTGTGGTGGCTCAAACATCTTTATTTGTAGCGAAGGTTTATGCTGCAAAGTCAGATGCTTACTCTGAACTCTGTTTTCTGATTATAGCATTTTACTGACTTACGCTTTATTTATGTCACTTGTCTGGAAGAAATCTTCTCTGTGAGCATCCTTCTGACTACTTTCCAGGCCTTTATTACCACTTTTTCCTTCTTCTCTTTTCTCCTTTACCCCACCTTATCACCCAGCTTTCAGTTTCTGCTGTGTATAAACTAGACTTATTCTGTGGCCTCCTTAGCTATCGTGCAGATAGTAAAATACTAAACAACTGAAGGAGCTTTCATCTCTATTGCTTCCTCATCGTGTCTTTCAAGTTCCCAGGCATAGGCTTGTTTCAAACCTTCATTTGGTGTCCTTGTACCTGCAGGAGCATCCTGCCACGTGGGTCCTTCCTCACTGCCTGAGCTGCCATGAATCTTGCACCAAGGTGTTTAAAGTTCTGCAGTGTTCCTTTACTTTGTGGAGGAGAAAGGATGGATAGTTGTTCATAAATTGTAGATATTGTCAAGACTATGGATTTTTTTTTATTTGGCTCTTTTTTTTTTCTTTTCTCTTAAACCAAAAGATGACAAAATATTAGGCCAGAAGAATGAAGGGGAAAAGACTTGTTATAGCAAATCTGGAAGTGTGAAGATGATGTTTTAATGAAGTAATTGGTCTCTTTGAAAACAAGCTCTAACTGCATGTGCTAGGAATGCTGGGGCTCATGCATAAAACAAACTGGGCAATTAGTCTTTCATGAACTCGTTTCATTTCTTGTTTTCACTAAACATGAAGGCTCTGAAGTGTAAAGTACAATTTTCCCTCACATTTCACTCAAAGGTATGAAGTTGATTTGTCTTCTCAGTTTTTCTCTGCAAACAGCCACCAGTCTGTTGGGGCTCTGAGGTTGTCTGCAAAAGAGCAAATTCTGTGTCCACAGCACTGCAGCCAGCAGTGGGGCCTGCAGGCCTCCACCTCTGGGCACCCCTGAGGGGCAGTGAGAGGTGCCCCAGGGCACAAGGTGACTGCAGAGGGACTCTTGCTCGTGTCCAGCTACTGAGTGCTGCTGACATCTGCTCTTCCTCATGAGCACAAGGTGTCTGACACAGGGCCCACTGTGCCTGGGAATGGCAGAGCCAGCAAGCATTGAGCTGTAACTACCTCAGATACTACAGAGACTTTATTTGATGAAAATAACCCCATGCCAGGCACTCACACCACTTAAGCATGCACTAAACTCATGTCTTACTCTAGAGTCTTACTTAGGTGTTCTTGCACTTTTACATAGTTCTTCCCAGGGCAATAAAATGCTGCTGTTACCACCATGACTTTTTTTATTCACTGAGCTAATAAAAAAGTAATCAAACAGCAGCAGGGAGGGTGTTTGAGGTGACTCCTTTCTAGGTGGTATTTCAGCAGTGGCCAGCTTTCAGGTTTTTAGCTGAAATGAGGCTGTGGTTCTGATGAGTTTGTCAGTATGTGGAAGGTGATAAGAAATAGTCCTGTACAGTGTTTTTGCTCGTAACTTCTCTCTGATGATGTCCTATAAAACATGCTGAAAATATTCATCTTGCTTAAAAAAAAAGGTGCCTGAAAATGATGCTTAAATGCCTCAGCCGTTTTGGACAGTTTGAAGAAAGTTGTCCCTTGTCCTTCCATGGCTGGGATAATGGCTCTGCCAGGGGCTGTTCCTGTCAGATCTTTGGTCAGGAGAATTTGCCTGTCTTTATTACCAAAGGACCTGTACCATGCCATCTTCCTTTGTGTGTGTGTAGCCTCTGAGATCAAATTTTGAGGCACTTGATGATAGATAATTATTTTTTCTGGCCAAGACCATTTGCGGTTGTTGCTTCACTAGCAGCTTTTCTGTTTATTATGCGGCAGTAAAACCTGCTGGTTTCCAGTTGTTTTGGTTTTTCAAACTGATTTCACTTTCTTTGGCTTAGCTGCAGAAAGCTGGAAATTAATAATTGAAGATATAAACAAAAAATAATCACTTTTGCAAGTTCATAAATGTATTTAGAAGAAACTACCCTATGATCCCTTGTCTCTCTAACACTGGGAGATGGTATAGGAAAAACTGAACCCCAAGTAATTCAAAAGTCCTGGATGTCATTTCTGGACCACCTGCTCTTGTGTAGGAGGACATGTTAACTAGTACAAAGGGAAATGATCTCTCTAGTGGGGAACAAAAATTACAGCTTTGAGACAGTGATTGTAACTTAACTTTGTCTAGAAATAACTCTTCCCTAGTTTTTAAAAAATAGTGAAGGAAGTTGTTATACTACTCAGGTAAAGTAGCTCTGTTCAAATAAGAAAATTCAACTAATTTGGTCCAAGTGTTTTAGAACAGAATACAGAGCTGCCACAAATTCATTCAGTGACTAATTTTATAGCTTCTAATTGCTCCATTTTTAAGGTTCTTTCAGGGCAGAAACCTTGCCTGGAGAGCAAAGTAAACCTTACCCAGCTGTACTCCTGAAAGGTGGTTTTCTCTGTCATGTTTGCTCCTCACATTCTGCTTTCTGCTCTTTCTCTTATTTATTTTCTCTTTAAAGGAACCATATCGGAGTTAGACTCTAAACTGAGTCTCAGGGAAAATGCTTCAGTATTTCTTTCCTGTAGGGAGCATTTGAAACATGGCTGTGTCTAGTGTCTGTCTCAAAAATGTGCCTTGTGAAAGCCTGAAGTTTTGAGTGCTGACTTGCATTCAGATGCTGCCTCCATACAACTTTTGTCTTGTACTGGAACAAGAGCAAAGTAAAGAATCCAAAAATCAGGATGGTGTTAAGTGTGAAAGCTTAAGGGCATCTTAGGAAGAGACTCTTGATGGTGCTTTCTAAAAATACCCAAGCAGAGAACCCAGCCTCTGTCACCACCAGGCACGAGGCTGCAGGGGATGCAGCCCTCAGCTGGGGACCTGGGACCTGGCCAGGCTGGAGGGAGAAGCCAAGGAGCTGACTGCCCAACGGGATTTTTTTTTCCCCCCACTGTTTTGCTAAAAACAAATCCCTGGAGGAATGCAAGGTGTTGTCTTACCTACTGCATTGAGGGTATTTTCAAGGAGCTTGGAGAGAAATCCACTCAAGCACAATAGTGTGCTACTTCTCTCTGCCCACCTGGTGTTAGAGAAGTACTGTACAGGTGGGGGAACAGAGAGAGGCTGTTGTCTTTTTTGCTTGTTGGTTATATTTTTAATATTTTTTCTGCTTGCTTGCTGCAGTAAGAAATGAAAAAGAAAGTGCTCACTTTTTGAAAATCTTCAATTCCTATTCCTGCAACAAAGAATTCTCATAATGTGATCTAATTGCATAGCACAAATAAATACTGATCATTAAATAAATATTAGTTTGGTTTAAAATAGACAAATCATTAAGCCCAAATCAAGCAATTATGAAAATGCTTCCTCTGAGAACAGACAGCTCAGAAGCCATGGAGAATACCAGTGCTGTGTGATAAAACTCTGCCCCGTGTGCTGCTCCTGGAGGTTTTCCAGTGCCTCCCCAAGGCTCAGACGTTGTCACAGCATTAGCTGCCAGAGGAAGTTGGTTCCTGCCAAATCGTATCTCCTTGGCTGCTCTGAGAGCTGCTGGGGCTGCGTCAGCCTCTGCAGGGCTGCTCTTATTTGTGATATTTACACGGTGGCTTAAGCACCTGGCAAAAAAGGAAGATGTAGCTGAATGGAGGAAGGTGGTGAGTCCTGATAACAATGTTTCTGGTGTATTTTGCTGTGAGGGAAGAAGTCCTGGGGCTGAATAAGGGTTTGGAAATCTTCAAAGTTGCAATCTATTGAATGTATCAAAGCAAATGCAGACACTATCACTACCCTGTAAATGCCTACACAGGGTGCACAGATCTGCTAAGTTGAGCTCTGCCAATCACCTGGGTCTAATGGGAACCAGGGGCCAGAAGTTGAGCCAATTCGAACAAATGCATATAAGAAAGAAGAGGCTAATTCTCTTGTGGATAATCAACTGTTGAACAGTGAGCTAATAGTTGTGGTGAGCTCTGTCAATGATCACAAGTACTTTTAACACAACATCAGGTGCTCTCTACAGGTGCAGTGGTGTAGCCACCCATGTTAGGAGTAAGGCAGAAATGAGCACTCCATGGGGCTGTCCTGCACCAGAAGTCAGGGTCCTGGTGGTCTCAAGTTTCTAAATCGGTTCAGGAGTTACTAAGAAGAAGGATTTCTGTGTTGGCTGATGTGCAGGAGGGATGCAGTGGCACAGGCCAAGCCACTCAGCATTCCTCATCTCTCTGTTTCACCCTGGAGTTAATTCTGCACTAGGGCTGTAGTCACACCAGCACTGGACTGTTACAAGCAGCAGGCAAAGAAAGGTAACACAAGGAAGAGGGAAGCAAAGAGAAATGTGCTGCCATTTAGGACCCCAGTGTCTAATGGAGGGGAAGCAAAATCCCTAACCACAAAAATCTTAAAATTTGCAATTCATAATCAGGAAAAGGAATCACTTCCCAGTTTGCCAAGAACAGTGCTCCTGTCCTTGTGAGTTGGCTATCATTTCCTGTGGTGCTCATCAATCTGGTGTCATCTGAAAGCATCACTCCTGCTCACAGCCAAGCTGGGCTGTGGGTACCACCAGTGTGCCACGCATGGGAACGGAGCAGGGCTGGGTGTGTAGCATCACTGCTTTCCCAGACCTTGCCTACAGCTAGAAAAGAAATGATCCTTCTGCTTTGTTTTCATTCACAACTTCTGCTGGCGGCAGAGCAGGGAGCATGTTTGTCTGAGCAACTGGGCATGGAACACAGTGGCTAACCCTGCACAGATGTTACAGTGAGGTACAACAGAGGATGTAAGTAAAGGTCTTACACCAAAGGGCTCTATTGATATTCTCACCCAGCAGAGCACACCAGCCGTGAGGGACTGGAGGAGGGAGCTCTGCCTTTCCTCTGCCCGAGCATGAGAAGTGTCTGCTGGGCCCCTGCCACTTCTGCTGAGCCTCTGTCCCAGTCCATCCCTTCAGAGATGGCTGGAGGGACTGCTGTGAGCATTTTTGGGGCATCCCCACAACAGATGTGTTGAAACACTGTGCTGCAGTGGAGTCTGTAAGATTTTTCCTAGTGACTCCTTCCTCAACCCTGCACAATGTCCCTGATCTTTCCTTGCTAGCCACAGTACCAGCATGCTAACGTGCTGTCACACTGCTGTAGGTATGTTATCTCCATCCTACAGAAGAGCTTATTAAAGGACTCAGGAACACAAGATCAGATCATCCTGTCCTGCTATCTCAAACATCTATGAATAATCCTTTTCATAAATCACTTGTACCTCATCACAGAGGTAAGTGCAGTTCTCTTTACTGTACTCAGACCTTAATCTTTCAGTCGACCAAAGGTTTTAGAGACACCAAAGTCTCCAGACTCTGATGTTTTAGTGGCCCTTTGAAGCTTAACTTTGGATCTCAGAGTCAGTCGTCCCTGTTCCACTTTCATGCCGGGGACCTTTTCTCCCTGCCTGCCACCTGGAGCCTCATCTAGAGATGTGTCTGGTGGAAAGAAGAAAACTTGTGGGAAATGTCTATGCTGCTGTGAAAGAGAGTGTTGTGCCATGTAAACTGAGACCTGGGTTGGCTCTGAGCTTCAGCTTGAAATCACAGCTTCGCCTGGTCCTCTGAAAGTGATCAGTGTACTCTAGATTGTCTTTCCCTTTGGCAGGCTGCTCTCATCCTAAAACCAGTCTCTGGCTTTCACTTGGCTTGCTAAAACATCCCAGACCTGCTGGATGCATCAAGTGCAGGTGCCAGTGGTCAAGGTGGACCTCAAGGCTAAATTCTGCTCTCACCTCCTTCACTCCTATCTGGGCCTGCAGCTCCATCTCAGCAAGTATTTACCAGCACTATGGGGCAGCTCAGCTCACAACGGTGCTGAGCACTGGCTAACTGGTATGTCAGCACACCTGAAATAATGGGAGGCATGTAAAATCTGCTCCCAGGACTGGCTGGGGAGCATAGCCACCATGCTGAGCTGGAGGGTGTGGGTCACGGCTGCAGTGTGAACGTGATGTTTGTCTTAACATCAGTCTCTGCTCTGGGTAAACACAGCAGAGATTGATTGGTTTGTTTACCTTAGGTGGTAATGAAGCAGTTAATTGCCCTCGGTAATGGCTGGCTCTGCCCAGCTGCTGCTCAGGGAAGAATCTTACAGGTTTGCCCCACAGATCCTGGGCTGTGTAAGCAAATCAGAGCCATCACCCAATTCCTAGGCTGTTCAGCTTTCACAGCTCCCTTGTTGGATTGTTTTGTTCTTTCCAAGCACATATTTTATCTCCTTGTTTCACCAGCCCTCTGTGCTAAACGTTGTGTGCACTGATTTGCAGCAGGAGAAGTGCCAGCACAGGCTCCTGTGGATGGCTGAGCACCAGAGCTGCTGCACAGCACCGTGCTCGGGTGGCCTCACACCCAGGGGGGCAGGTGGCTGTGCTGCTGAGCCAGGGCATTATTGCTGTGCGGTGTGATTCCCACCACAGCTCCTCACTGTCCTTAGGTGTTTCGGGTATGTGGAGGCTGCGCTCTGCCGTGATGGATCTGCACAAGCTTTTCCACATGCTAAAACATTTCCCTTCCTTCCCACCCCCACCGAAAACTCCCTGTTCCTCTGCTCTGCTGGGTTATGAACTGCTGCTCCTGCATTGCATCCAACAGCTACCAGTAGTTTATTTTTCCTTTGTAGTTTCTCCACTGGGACCTGTGAGTATTTTTAAGGTCTGTCCTGGCACCACAGTCATCCTCCAACGAAACAAATATATTTAAAACGCAGCAAAGCTATTCTTTCCAGTTCTTCTTGCAAATCTTAATTTCTCCTCCTTTAATGGCCCAGCAGCATGGGGCAGGGAGCACTTGCACAAACCAGGCTGCTCTACCTGCTGCCACAGCACCAGGGTCTGTCTGTGCCGAGTCATTAGACTTTTGGGTTAAGCGCTTGAGCTGTGTGGAAGGCGATGCATGGTAAGTACCGAGTCCTTCCGTCCTCTGCTGAGCTGTCACGCAGGAGTGTTAAAGCCTCTGTACTCCCAACGTACAGCACAGTATTTGGGTCAAATGTAAGCGGTTCAAGTGCTGAAAGCTTTCCCACCTGCCACAATAGCAGGGATCACACTTTCCTCCCAGGCCCCTGTCCCCGTTGCAGCTGGTACTGCTGTGGTCTGGCACCAGTGCCAGTGCTGTGGGGCCCCCTGCTCCCCCGCGATGGCACTGGGGGAAGTGAGAACCTCCTTTACTCGTTTTGGCATTGCTTTGTCTTGTAACTGTGGGTACTTTAGCTGGTACTTGTTCTGGGTGAAAGGCCAGAGAGGTGACTGTTAGAGTGATCAGGCCTTGGAACAGATTGCCCAGGGAGGTGGGGGAGTCACCATCCCTGGAAGTGTTTAAGAGGTGTCTGGATCTGGCACTGAAGGATATGGTTTAGGGGTTACAGCAGTGACAGGTTAATGGTTGGACTCGATGATCTTATAGGTCTCCTCCAGCCTTGATGATTCCATGATTCCAAGACACTGCTGCATTCCCGCCTCAAGTGAGAAGTTCTGTAAGATTCTCAATGCTCTGTGAACCCATAGCAGACCACAAAGCTGCAG
>NW_008660080.1:0-19642 GCF_000695815.1 Acanthisitta chloris
TAAACCACGACAACAGGAAATCCTGAACCTTCCTTCCTGGTGCTGCAATAAACTGCACTATTCCTGAGCCTGGAATGTGCAGAGTCCTTATTGAATGTGACCAGACCTACAGCACTGGGTGTGTAAACTCCATTGTTTGTGCATCTCTGCAAGTTCTTTCAAACTTGGCCAGACTTACAATGCTAAATTAACTACAGTCAGAAACTAAACCCAGCTGCACCCAGTGCCTCTGATCCCTGAGGACCAGCTGGAATGCAAGGGGGTTTATTTTCTGCTGAATTCCCATACCCTTCACACCACACTGTGCCATCTACCAGGTTCATTATTGGTGGGTTGGGAACAGTGCAGAGCCCTGATGGAACATATCTATTCAGTGATTACAGTGACAGCTCTGCTAGTGTATGCCTGGGATCTTGGTACCACAGTTAACCCCAACTATTTCACCTCATCTGTACTTGCCTAATGTTGTACAAAACTGATTCCTGGTCAAAACAAGTCTAACATCTTAAGGAAGCTATGTCTGTTAAATATATACGATTACTTTCATCAAATTTGTCATCTCAGCGAGATGAAGAAACAATTCTGCTTAATAAGGAAGCTTTCCAAACCTCCTCACATCAATCCCTTCTCTTTTAACTCTTTTGTAGAGTAATGGTATACTACAGAATCACAGAATCATAGAACCATCAAGGCTGGAGACCTCTAAGAACACTAAGCCCAACCACTAACCTGTCACTGCTGGAACCCCGAAACCCTAACCCAGATCCTCCAGTGCCACATCAGACACCTCTGAACACCTCCAGGGATGGTGACTGCACCACCTCCCTGGGAATCTATCCCAGTGCCTCAACACCCTAACAAGGGAAAAAATTCCTAACATCTAATTTTCCCTCTATTTTTTTTTGCCCAGGGTTAATGTCAGTCCAACAAATCTAGTTTCCCAAAAAACGTAGATAAGATGTCTTAAGGCCAGACCAAATTTAACACCCCATCTTTCTTTAATGTCCAAGGTATTTCCAGATGTATTTGTATAAGAAATGCAGAGATCGTCTCAAATAACTGTGAGAAGTTACATAGACCTCCTGATTCTGAAGTGTCCATAGAAAGGTGATTGTGAAGACAGCATAATTCCACAATCTTTGACCCCTGAAAGAGAAGAACAGGGATTTTAAGGATACCTTGAGGTCAGAGGAGCACTGGAGAGGGCAACCAGCACAATGGGACACACTGCTGTGGGATGAACTGGTCACGTAGGCGCTAAGGAGCTGCCAGGCTGGAATTGAAGTCTTCAGCCCCAAAGTGCTGAACTCATGGAGCCTGTAAGACAATTCCCCCAGACAATCATTGTGCCCCTTGGTCTGACACCACGGGCTTGGGCACAGTCTTCAAAAGTGATAGGGAGGAGATTGCCAAAGAATGTGGTCCCTTTCCTACATACCTCATGAACTTAATACACAAGGATAAATACTTTCTGTCGCATGGTGAAGAGATCTTGGGGTAGCTCATAACAATTTCTTCTCCTTTGTGTCAGAGAAGATGGGAAAGGTGCTGCTGCACTAGCCCCTCACCCATGGCATAGCAGGAAAGTACCTTATCTACTGGGTGGAGACAGGGCTAATAGAGTTATCCACACCTGTTTCCCAATATGATTTAGATTCTCCATCTTAATCATAATGAAAAATAGATTGAAATTCTTCTTCAAAATGTCAGAAGCTCAGCCTATTTCCCCCACCCATCATCCTTCCAGAATCCTTTCCACTTTATCATAACACCCACACATTTGTGCTTCAGACTGGTTTATTTCTTCATAATGCTTCAGCCCCTTCAAACAACATTTCTGGAGCAATGCCAGTATAGCTGCCTATCTAAGGAAATGAATTCAAGTCATATCCAGTCTTGCTTTTATTTCTCTATCATGCTTTTCAGAAATACGTACTTGTTTGGGACTGTTTTGAGAGCTCAGTGCTCTCTGAATTTAAATCTAGCTATTGTTCATCTTTCCCTGGTCTCATAACTGCAGCTGTTCCTGCATCAGCCTTTAAGAGTCAAACAAAAAAGAACAGCCATTTATGATCACAAAATTCACATTGAACATTACCCTAATGCTTGTTGGCCTCAGCCTAGAATCATGTTTTATAGTAGTTGAAGCATTCTTAATTACTGCCAAAAGTCTCCCGAGTCCCTGAACTGGGAAATGGCTGAATCCACTGTTGGCATGAAAGGCAGAAGAGCTCAGGATCTTTCCTGTTGTTGCTCTGACTGACTGGCTGTGGAAGATGTCTCTAACAGTGGGAAATGTTTGCCTCAAAAGCACTCTGCAGCTCACTGGCCAACTCTTTTTCCCAGAAGGAGCCTCAGACAGGGAGGTTGTCTGACCTGAGGGAGCTAATCACTCTTCTCACCCTCTGCAACTCCCTGACAGGAGGTTGGAGTCAGGTGGGGGTTGGTCTCTGCTCCCAGGCAACAGCAGCAGGACAAGAGGGCACAGGCTCAAGCTCTGCCAGGGGAGGGTTAGGTTGGATATCAGGAAGAGATTTTTTCCAGAGAGAGTGCTCAGACATTGGAATGTGCTGCCCAGGGAGGTGGTGGATTCCCCATCCCTGGAGGTTTGCAAGCTGAGACTGATGTGGCACTTGGTGCCATGGGCTAGTGACCATGGTAGGGTTGGACTCAATGATCTTGGAGGTCTTTTCCAACCTGTCTGATTCTATGATTCTATGATAATGTGCTTTATCCTCAGCTTTTATGAAGGGACAGACCACAGAGCAGAATGTGACCTGTGTTAATTCCAGCCCAGCTGCTGCTCTGGGCACCTCTCATGCACAGTCCATACTCCTCCTCCAACTCTGTAGTTGTTGCTATACTGCAGCACATTTTCAGCAGCATCAGATATTGCTCTTGCTTCATCACAGCAGATATTGAGCCAAGAAATGTAATTATTGATTTATCTGTAGGATGCCACTGTGAGCAGGAAAACAAATGATTCAGTGCCTGTTTCAGCATTAGTCTTACTAAAATTGTTGGATGAGTTAATTTTTTACCTCCATCCCCTCAGATGACTGACTCCTTCTCTAGTCCAAAAAGGAGTTAATTATTCTAGTTTAAAAAAAAATCAACTTCTGTTTGTACCTGAAATCTGAGAGGGGGAAAAAAGACCCTGTCCCAGGGTGCCCAGGGAGGCTGTGGCTGCCCCAACCCTGGCAGTGTTCACAGCCAGGTTGGATGAGCCTTGAGCAACCTGCTCTGCTGGGAGGTGTCCCTGCCCAGGGCAGGGGCTGGGGCTGGGTGACCCCTAAAATTCTATGATATGATATGATATTATAATTATACAAATGGAAAAAGTATTTCTCCCTTTTTATTTGTTGTCTTAGAGCCAAACAGGTCTCATTTCCAAGTCCATTTCACAGGAACTAGATTCTGGGCTGGAAAACATTTGAGAGGAACAGAGAAAGAACTCTTGCCTGTGCTAATAGTGATTATCCTCAAGCTTTACTTTTCCAAGGGAGGAAGAGGCTGTTAGAGACATGTGCTATGTCTCTTACCTCCCAGTAAGCAGCAGCAGGGCCATAACTGCCATTCTAGACACTGTTTTCCTGCCAGGCTGTACTAGAGGGACTCACCTGCCTCTGCTGGTTTTAGCTGCTGCTGTAGACAGACCTAACCACTCAAATGCACATCCATTCTCAGCTGCATTCACTCATTTACCAAAAGTAAACCTCCTGCAAATCCTGCTCCTCCATAGTGCTCCAGAAGAAAACTCAGCTTCAACATTTACAGACAGCAAAGAGTCCTTGAGCAGCAAGGGGATGATTTACTGCCACCTCACCCTGCCTGCCTTAAACCACCAGTCTCCTTCCTGCTGCCTGTGCTCTGGGCTTCAGGGATGGGCCCAAAGGGAACCTGGACAACTGGAAATTCCCATTTGACACTTCCTTTCCTTAAATCTTTTCCCCACAGGCTTTAAGAATAACAGGCTACACACATATTTGCACATAGGTTAATGCTATAAGGAATCAGAGAATCATCAAGATTAGAGGAGACCTCTAAGATCATCAAGTCCAACCATTAACCTGCCACTGCTGGAACCCTAACCCATATCCTCCAGTGTCAGATCCAGACACCTCTCAAACACTTCCAGGGATGGTGACTCCACCACCCTGTTAGGTGGAGTTCAGTGCCTGAACACCCTAACAGGGAAAACATTTTTCCTAACATCTAATGTGACTCTCCCCTGTCTCAGCTTATGACCATTCCCTACCTATTTGATTCTGTCTCAGTGTCTGATGCATTGCTTCCTTAGACCTCAGCTCTCTAACCACATAGCTCTTCAGTTAACTTTTCGTAATGGCAGAAACAGCATAACAGTAATATTGCACCCAGTTAAATCCTCAGCACAGGAATCTGGATCAAAAGATAAGAGCCTCTAACTCAGTCCCTCGTGGGTTGAGACTGAGAATGAGAGGTTTCAGCTGAAGTGCATCACTCAGCTACAAGGAAGTGAAAACAATTGTATGAAAGATTGCATAGACAGTTTGGGGTTTTTTAGGACAGAGTAAACCATAAACATCTAACACAGTAGTGAGCACTTAGACACAGTACCAAAAAGTACCAGCTAAGAGCAGCAGCATACCCAGCCTCTGCCTGAAACAAGGCAAAAGCCCCAGAGGCAGCAGGCACTGTAAAGCCCTGAAGCTCTTTCAGTCGAGGAACAAGTATGTCCTTTGTTCTCCTCTGGATCTTTCCCTGCTCATAGATATATCTAAGGCTTTATCACATCTGAGCTTCAATGATATTTGCAATACTATAATTTCACCAGTTACAACTTCCAGTGGATGAGCAATCCCAGAGTAAACATGCCAAGAGGCTTCTGTGTGAATCTCAGATGAGCACCCAGGCCCAGATCTTCTGGGTGATCAGCATTAAAGAGGCTAAAAATGTTTCCTCTGAACCGTAGGATCACCCCCATTTCCCTGAGGTCTAAAAGCACCTCACAGTTAGTTTTCATTCTAGCCCAGTCTATGAGAATTCCCTTTCCCACAGCCTCTGCAGTGTGGCTGTGGAGACAGCTCCCTGTTTCCACAGGTTTCTCACTCCTCTCCGTATTTCCTCCCCTTTCTCCCCACTTCGCCCATGAGTTTGTTCTGCTGGTCCTTCCACAGGAGCTGTGGTCCCTCCTGCCTCGCTGTCCCAGGAACCAGCACGACCAAGCTGAGCAGCTGAGGAGGAGGTGAAGAGGCAGCTTTTCTCCTGCTGCCCACCGACATGGCCTTCCCATGGGGGCACAACGTCAACGTTCCACAGGGAAGCACAGACAAGCCACACAGCTCTGCCACGGGGACACTGCTTCACACTCTCAGTGGCATTCTCCATTGCTGTGGTCACATAGCACAGGATCAAAATACATCAAGACTTGTACAACAGTCAAGAATCTTTCAGCCACCTTTCCCCTCCGTTGCCCTGACGGAGGGGAGGAAACCTACACCCTGGTGCAGTCAGTCTGTACAGGCAGTGCAGATACAGCTGCTGGCCTGAGGAAGCTGCTCTGAAGTGGCTTAAAAAGACATTTGTCAGGGTTTAAGGTCAGCTCTTGCCTTCATTCTGAAGGGTTTCAACTGAGTTATCTCTCCAAAAGGAACACAAAGTGTTATGCATTCAAGAACCTGTTGTTTGCGTATTTGACAAAAGCTGCCTGTGGATTTGAGCTTTCCAACATCTTGCCCTTGAATGAGCCATAAATTATAAAATTTCAGATTGGTGCTGGGCAAGAAAGGGAAGGGAACATGGGAACTGCAACTGGGAGGCTGCAACCCTGAGAGCTGGAAGGATTTGGTTGATGGTTTGCAATAGATCACTTATCTTACACACCACATTTCCTTCACTAAGTCTGTAGAAAATCATTTAAGGCATTAGTACAAGGTGTTAAACATAGCACTGTTGCTCTCCTCCCTAATAACCACCTGTCCCTCCACAATGACGTCCTACCACCCAAGAATTCAGCGCAGTGCTGCCCTTCAGGGCAAGCTCAGGATTTCAGGATTTCCCAGCCCATCCTCCCATTTCCCTTGTGAGAGAGCTCCACATCGTGGGAGGAACGTGCACGGTGAGCAGCACAATAAGGGATGCTGAAAGGAGAAAAAAGCATTACACCAAATTTACTCTGCTGCTTCACTGCTCAGTTTTCCATGGCAGGAGTGTCAGACAGAAACTCTAGTCATTCTTTTTTGCAAAGGGGATAGACTTAGGATAGCAACATTGCTTTATTCTAGTCTTCTGAAACATGTTAGAAGCAGCACAGAAATGGGGAAAGAGAGAGTCATCCCAGTTCAAACAGCTATTTAAATACACACCCAGCTCTGCTGACGGTAAGTTTAGATATCTTGGTATCATAGGCACAGAGCAGAAACAGCTAAATCTGAAGCTACTAAATGTTTTCATCTTGCTGAAGCTATTATTTACTTAGTGCATGTGCTGGAATTTTCTATGCTCTCGTTTCATACCTGTTTAGTTTCTCAGTCCATTTTAGACCTTAAAATCTAACTGCATGCTTGCCTCTATTATTTTTAAGAAAAGGCAATAAAGGAGGCACTATCAGTTACCTAAAATGCAGGATATTAGAATCAAAATGCTATGACCTTTAAAAATGAAGTTGCTCAGTACCATAAAACTTTGTTTGCATGCCATGATTGGGTGACATTTTGGGTTGACAATTTTTTACCTGGCAAAAACTTTAATTAAAAACATATATTTTTCCACCCTGTTAGTGACAGTGATCAGCCTATTCCCTGTGACATTTTTTCTTGGGGCCAAATTCTGCCAATCCTGGGTGGCTTGCAATCCCTAATGTCAGAATAACCCTCTCGCTGCTGTTGCTGACCTACACATCTCCTTGCTTGTTTTGAGTCTTGCTTCTTTGCAGTTGTCAGTCTAATCAGAGTATTTTCCTTCCTTTACCCTTGACAAACCAGACATCATCTCTTTCACTGCCCTTTAGTCTCCCATGTTTATTCTCCACCTAAATTTTGCAAGCAATAACCCTCTCCCTCCTTCCCACTCTGCCACTGCAGCTTGGGCACATCTCCTTTTCCCTTTGTAACATGCTTAGATGCTGAAAACAGACTCTGAGGCAGTATCTTACAGATGAGATGAACTCTTCATGAAAGAAAAAGCTTGTACAAGGAAAGTTTGTCATTTAGGCTGCTTAAACTAGAAATTCAGTATAATGTCCTGTTTTCTCCCAAAACTCTCAAAGGATGAGAGCTTCTAAACTATCCACCAATCAGTCGACTTTCACAGCTATTTCATTTAATCTAGCACTATAGACTAGTGATGTACACAGGTATGGAGACCCTGGGTGAGTGGTGGAGTTTCTCCCAACATAGTGGCTTTTCTCACCCCTTCTTTGTACCTCTGGGATGAGTAGTGAGGGTGGGTGAACCTGCCTCTGTGGGCTCCTCCTCTTGGGGTGGTAAGGGAGGACATGGCACAAATTCTCCAGGGCTCCAGTTGAGCTCCTTTCTGGTACAGCAGCTGCCACTGCTGAGCAGCTGATACCTGTTCAGTGGGACCTTGGGCAGGCAGTAACATCTAGCTGCATCTGACTGCTACATACCTGTACCTTGTGTTGCAGGAGATATCAGTCTGTGATGATACCAGTAAGAAAGTCACTCAGACTCTGTGAACTGTCATATAAAATCTATATATAAAAACTATAAATAAAGAGAACAGTATAATTTTATGCCCCTTGAGATGCTGAACCCCTGAGTCGTGCAGCATCAAACAGGTGTCTGACCCACACACAGCACACTGTGCAGACCTGTCCATGGGAAAGGTTACACAGAATTTCCTTGCAAGAAAACAACTCTATTCATCACTTCTCCTGTCAAACAGAAAGGATGCTTACACAAGAACTAAGGGCAAGTGTTGGGGCCTGGCTAGCAGAGGAGCTGTAACTTGAGCAATGGTTAAAGGAATGCTTAAGCAATTAAAAACAAGACACACAAAATAGGTCTTGCTGACCTTGTTTCTATCTTCATGCATTCCTGTGTCTTCAATCCAACACCTTATAATGGTCTTGCTCTCTCCTGCTGCCAGGGGTTTTTAGGTTTAGTTTTGCTTTTACTGCCTTATAGATAAGATAAGTGGTTTTGCTAACAAGCTAAGAATAGTGCTGTTGTTTAGGTTCTCATAGACACTGTGTAGCTCTTGTTATCAGTTTCCCAGGATGTGAGAGCGGGATGCAGCTTAAACTTGTAACCTATCATAAGTAAGAACTGCAGCATTGACAGGTTGAGCAACCAATCCAAAGTTGTGTGATCAGCGTGTAGCTGCATGGACGGGAGACATTTTACTAGAAATACTGTTAGGTGCCCTAAATAAAGTTGGCTATCAGAGCATCATCTTGGTGTGTGCTGTAGTCCGTCCCTCGCAGCACCCCAGCAGGGAAGGATCACCAGTACAGACTGGGAAATGTCGCAGTGAGATGGATGAGGTTGTCCTGCAGCCAAGGGCTATGTGCCCACATGGACAAACCTGAAGGCAAACTTGTACATGTAGCAAATCACAGACCTGGTCCTGTTCAGGTTCACTGTCATGTGGATCACTAGCTCCTCACTGTACAATGGTCTACTGGTTAGTACCACTGCACCTTGGCCAACTCCAGCTGAGGGGTTTGAGCTGGGGGACGAAGGTGGCTCTGGGTGCAGGGAATGTGAAGGAAACCCATGGGGCTGCTGTCTGCCTCTGCATACTGACAACAGCTTCGTGTAGGTTTGGGGGTCAGCCAGGAGCATAGGGAGACACAGCCCCTGTGTGCAGCCTGGGGACCAGTGGGTGAGGTGCTGGGCACAGCCCCTGGCACAGCCTGGGGGCCAGTGGGGTGGGTGTTGGGGGTGGGACGAAGGTGGCTCTGGGTGCAGGGAATGTGAAGGAAACCCATGGGGCTGCTGTCTGCCTCTGCATACTGACAACAGCTTCGTGTAGGTTTGGGGGTCAGCCAGGAGCATAGGGAGACACAGCCCCTGTGTGCAGCCTGGGGACCAGTGGGTGAGGTGTTGGGCACAGCCCCTGGCACAGCCTGGGGACCAGTGGGTGAGGTGCTGGGCACAGCCCCTGGCACAGACTGGGGACCAGTGGGTGAGCTGTTGGGGATACACCCTGGCACAGCCTGGGGACCAGGCTCCACAGCACTCAGATCAGGCTCTGGAGGACATGTGCTATCTGCCAGGGAGCAGCAGCAGCAGCAGCACAGATACTCTGTAAGAAAAGGCAAGTCAGAAGCTGAGAGTGACCACCCCGGAGCCTTCACCAGCAGGGCACAGTCCCTGTGCTGGGCAAGGCAAGGTGACAGGTGGGGTCTGAGGTGAGACTCTGAGCTACACAGAGCAGTTCAGGCATGTCAGGGGCCTGGCTGGGAGCACACCGTGCTGTGACACAGCTCACACCAGGTCTGAGCTGTAAGGGAGCTCCTGCTCTATGCCGTGGGTGCTCAGGGCACGTCTCACTAACAGGGACCCTCATGGCCCAGGCAGCAACACAGCCCAGCACCCCCTGGTATTCAGCTGCTGAAGACAATGACAGTCCCACCCAGCTGGATACCTAAGTCATCTGACATCGTTCAACCTCTCCAGGAAGCTGAAGACCTCTGCCTCAGTAGTCTCCTTCCTGACTCCTACTCTTCTTGTTCAGTCACAGTGATTCATACCTTTATTATTTATTATTTATTATTGCTATCTAACAGCACAGACTTTCACTTGAGGGCCATAGTCAAATTGTATGGGAAGGCTGAAATTTGGCATTTTTTGTCTGAACCACCATTTTAAACATAATTTATGTTTAACCCATATGGGCCATCTAAACTGCCCAGCCTGTCAGATTAACAGACTATGAAAACACAAGTGCTACAGTTGCTGATTCCATTTGCAAGCATTTCTTATGCTGAAGAAAAATAGCTTCACAGCAAGGATTATGTTCATTTAATTCTAGCATAGAGGTAGTGGGTCAAAATAATGATTATCATTGCATAAAAGTTCAATAAACTCTCTTGACCTCCCACTTCTCCTACACTTCAGTGTAGGAGACCTATTGCAGTGGTAGTTAAGTGTGTGACTAGGAAGGAGACAGAAAGCTCCTCCAAAAACATGAGTCATTGGAACACAGGTAAGCAGCCAGAAAATACTTAGAAGAGTCGAACAGCAGAAGAGTTTGAAGTTTGAAAAACACCAACCCTAAGAACAAAGATCTGCTAAAAAACAGCAGAGGGGGAGCTTTGGAAAAGGAGAGGGACTCTGTCAACACTTGAATTACAAGCAAAGACTAGCAGCCAAAATGACAGTTTTCCCAGCTGTCAGGTTTGTATGAACGATGCAGATTGTAATTCTCGTCGTGTGCTGACAGGAGATGGACCCTCTGATGGAGGGAGAACCTCGGAGCACCACCCCAAAGGACAGTGGGGACTTAGCAAGAACAGTGCACTGCAATATTTCAGCCCAAGTCACAGCTGTGCAGGTCTGACAGGCTGGACAAGTGCCTAGAAGGCAAGAGAAGGTGGGTGGATGCTACCTGCAATCTCTGCCGAGCAGCCATCCGTCCCCACATGCTCCCTAGCTTTTCCCTGGAACCCAGACGAGCACTACCATGACTCTGCCCCTGCAGAGACATTCCCTGTGGCAAAGGAGCAACCCCTGTCAGAGCAGCACACGGCGACAGTTGGCACCCAAATGTTGTCCTGCTCTTTCGGGATGCTGAGAAGTGTCGCTTCCCCCTCGGCAGTGCGGGAGGAGACGCACCAAGCCAGCAGTCCTCAGATCGCTTTTCTACAGCCCCCTCACACAAGCACCTGCTGGATTTTGGGAGCTGTTCCCACATAAGAGTTGCTTTTGTTTTGGCTGGGTGTGGGGGGAGTGCCGGCTGAGCGTGGCAGGGGAGGTGGCAAGCAAAGGGCAGAGGGAGAAGGGGACGAAGGAACTCCTCCCAGCCAGGCTGGAAAAGGAGCAGGAGAAGGCTGTACCTGCTGCAAGCCACAGAACCAACCCAGTGTCCCTGAGCAGAGACAACAGAAGAAGGTTTTTCCCCACAGCTCTCAAAATCCACAGGTTGCCTCAGCCACACTCCTTGGCGCTGCCCATGTCCTCGCCCAGGGGAGACCTTTTGAGCACTGCTCCCAGGCCATCTTCTGCTTTCCTCCCTCCCCTGCTCACCTCAGCAGCTCCCCAGGGACAAGCCACCTTCCCTCTCCAGGAGATGTATTCCTCAGATCCCTAACAGAGCAACCATTATCAGTTTGAGAATAGCTGTGCTAAAATGCCACGTCCTCTCCAAAGATCATGCACGGCCCAGCATCCAATTAATTAACAAGATGTGTAGTTTTACTGAAGAAAATTGCTGTCAGGCAGTAAGAGAGCCAGGCAAGATAAGAAAAGCAGACACGAAACAAACCAAAAACAGCAACAACAAAAAAGAAGTGAAAGTGTTGACTCATATTTGTTATTAACTCTAGGCCTCAAAAGAAAAGCACTGATGTGAAAGTTCGAACACTGAGGAAAAAACCTTAGAAGGTAGTTAGAAAGCAGCAGCATAGCAAGACAGAGGATTATGCTGCTCCAAGGAGCAACAAAGACTGATGTGTTCCCACGTGACTGACAACTGTTTGGCCAAGAAGAACATGTTGCCCTGGGGTGCCCTGGCATGTTAGGCATGTTAGATCTATTTATCCCAATGGGTTAGACCCACCTACCTTCTGTGTGTTTGCACCAAGGAGCGATGGCTGTGTACTGTAAAACCTGCACACTCCTGCTTGCAATCCTTGCATGGAAAAAGATGCCCAAACATTAGTGAACCAGTGGAAAAGAAGGCTCACAGCCCAGACACTCGGGTGGCATTTGTGTGTGCCACTTCCTTCTCACCATGCTGCGGTAGTAGATCCACTTTCCAAATCTTGAATGCTGAGAGGAGCTCAGTGCTGAATCTCAGAGCCTAACTGTAACACATTCATTTCACAGTTCAGATCAGCAAGTGTCTGCATGTATTTGCTTTAAGCACTGCTGCAAATAGCAGGCTGTTTTCTTACTTGATAGGAAAAACCAATTTCCATCCACTTTATCTCAGCATCTCAGCACGGGGTCATTTCCTCAAGCTGCTGTGTGGCTGTAGTCATCCTTCCAGCAGCAAGGCAAGCCATGGCTCTGGTTCTGCTACTACTGCTTTTCTCATTTAGATCATCTGATAAGAGTCTGTGTTTTCATATAGGCGCCCAGGCTTTAAAGGGCAGAGAACTTTTACATCCCACTATATCGTCACACTCGTCACAGAGGCAGAAGGAAGAATGGCTAATGCCTCGTGTGGCTGCAGCAGCACAGGTTATATGCAGAGTGCTCCTCAGCCATTCCCACAGCAGGAAGAATGGGCACAGGAACCTGCAAGGAGAACCTTCCTCCTCAGCCAGGTGGGAGTCCTGGCTGCAGGGCAGGAGCAGTGAATCACGCTTCTGGCTCCTGGGCTAAGATCTCTGGTTTTCACTTGATACTGCAGCTGACATATCTCCTTCTCCCTACACATCTGGCTAACGAGCATCCCAAAGGGAACTCTCACAGCAACAGTGGTTTGAAGCCTTTCCTGCTCTGTCTGGCAGGTGTTTCTGCACCTGCCATTGTCCCTGAGTTCACAGTAGGGCAGAAAAAGCTAAAAGGAAACAAAACCCAAACAAACAAACAAGAACAAAACAAACAGACAAAACCATGATTTATTTAAAGTCCAAAAGAGGGAAGTCTCCCAAATATTAATTTTGGGGGTTGGCAAAACTGGAGTCAGCCAAACAGAGTCCAAAAGGAACATTAAGGTAGTGAATTCTTGTGTTTCAGCTCCTGGCTAAATCGCAGACAGGAAGGAGCTTCAGGCACTCCTGCTGTTCTATTGCTGAGTAGCAATTATCTTATCTCCCTTTCACAGTCCATAATTGCAGGCAGCCTCATTTGAAGGAAAGATGTCCTGAGACAAAAGATTTAAAAATACTCTTTTGTTCACAGGTTCCATTAAAAAAAAAGTGTTGTTTTGTTCTGTTTCCTTTTTAAGTGACATTTATTTGACAAAGGAACCTCATCATTTCATTGAATTTAAGACTAGATCATTAGACCTAAGACACTGTTATTTGTTACAGTAGTCCATGACTCTCTACAAGATCTCGTTTCAGCGGTGGTTATCATTAAAATAGTCATTAATCTTAATCAGTAAAGCTAGAGACAGTACGTTGCACATCAAAACCCACAGAGAGACTTGCCCTGAAGGCTGATACTGACTACATTACTGGACAGAGCCAGGACAGGTTTTTAGGTGCCTCAGAGTTAGCGCCAGCTAAGCACAGGGATTCTGGTTCCTGGACCTCATTCTGACAAGGGAGCACCTCATACCTTTCCTGCACGAGTCAGTTGCTGTCAGGGTGCCAGAAATCAGGATCTTCACATAGCCAGGATAAACACAACACTGACAACTAGCAGAACTGTGAGAGGGACTGACTCCTCTGCAGTATTTGAGGAGAAGACACTATCAAAGGAATGTTTAAGACAGATGTATCTCAAATACAACCCCAAATGCATAAGTAGAATAGCTGTAAGGAAAGCTCAGTAATTCAGTCTAACAATTGTCCCACAACCTTGGTACCTCCTCTGCTAAGGACCAGAAAAGTGGCTTCCAATTCCACCTAAGCTGGTGTTCCTGTCAGCAGCTGTACATGAACACAGACCAAATTCAACCCAAGCATTTAGTCATCACTAAAACCCACTTTATATTAGGATCCATGAGGTACAACAGGGCATTATTATTGACCTACCTCATAACAGGCACTTTAACTACACTGAAAAATGACTTTTCAGTGTAGATATTGCCAGGATTTAGAGAAGATAAATTAATTTCCCTAGAAGGTGACAATACTGTTCTGACATTGCCTAAGATCTTAATGTCACATTTAATACAAATATAGCCTTGTGTTATTAAAAGGTGCAGGTCAGCATGTGTGATGACTGAGACCTAACAGTGAACATCTGCTGCACCGTGAGACTAACCTCATGCCAACTGGTTTCCTTCCAGCACAGATAAATAGCTACCACGGGTCCCTGTCAGTACAAATCTCAAACCAGCTGTTTTCAATATTAAACTCCCTTTTCAATATTAAATACCGTCCTGGGTTTGGCTGGGATAGAGTTAGTTTTCTTCCCACTAGCTGGTATAGTGTTGTGCTTGGGATTTACTATGAGAGTAATGTTGATAACACACAGATGTTTTCAGTTGTTGCTAAGTAGTGTTGATACTAAGTCAAGGACTTTTCAGCTTTCTCTGCACAGCCAGTGAGAAGGCTTGAGGAGCACAACAGGCTGGGTGGGGACACAGCCAGGACAGCTGACCCAAACTGGTCAAAAAGATGTCCCTCAGCATATCAGCTGGTGGGGAAAGCTGGACAGGGGTCACTGCTCAGGCACTAGCTGGGCACTGGACAGTGAGCAACTGCACTCTGCATTATCTCTTTTGTATATTAGAATCTTTTTATTATTGTTACTGCTGTTGTTGCTAATACTATATTTTCTTCCTTTTCTATCCCATTAAACTGTGTTTATCCCAACCATGAGTTTTCTCACTTTTACTCTTCTGAATCTCTTCCCCACTTTGGCTGTGTGGGATTTAGCTGCTGGATGGGGTTAAACCTTGAGAAATATAAAAGTAGCTGACTCTGCAGCTGCCCTGATCTGGCCCAGAGGAACTTCACAGAAAACCTCCTTCTATCAGGCACTGTCTGGTAAACCCTCCCCCAGAACAGTTTGCATCAGCCTATCATCGTTTCTCCACCCAGAAATGTTTAAGACCACTAGTTGGGACCCTCATCTCAGCACTGTCCTCCCAGGGCAGACAGACTGCTTTTTTGCACTCTCAGGAGCAATGGTGAGTGAGGCTGGAGATGTAGCTTTGCTGCTGGGAAGGCACATATTTAGTAAATAGAGCATAAACACCTAAAATTGAGTAACTGGGTCCCAGGAGCTCAATGACTCACAGTTTGCAAAAGCATGGTCAGTTCAAAGTGAAGCTTTGAGAGGGTAAGTAGCTAAATATGGGCCATTCTCAGGATGAAATTGGTATCCTATTGTTTAGTTTGAAGAGAAAAAACCCCCAGTTCAGACACATTGAGATGAATTTTCAGTTTTCCTACAATATTGCCTTGAAACTCCATACAAAAGCACCCATATAAAAATAAACTTTATCACGAAATTCAGGCTTCGGAGCACAGGATGCACTCAAGTGTACAAAGATTGATCTCTGAGGAGGCAGCTGACTGCTGTATTCCCTGAGGTGTCTGCTAGAGGAGATGCTTTGCTGAGGAACACTGCAGTGGAAAATCCATACAGATATTGTTGGAACTACCCAGCAAGTCTTAAGAGTGAATTTACTTGACTCATAGGTCTGCCTCAAATGTTCTTCACTTGAGAGAATTATATTGTCCAAGACTCCAAGGTATACCCTAAACCTGGGTCTTCACTCATGGAATTCAGCAGCTGACCAGCTTAACAAGAAGAGACTTCCACCATAGGTGATTCAATGATTACTACACACTGTTTTGGTATGCAGCTTATGAAGCAACATAGATCATCACATCAAAGCTTACAGTAGCATACAGACAACATCTGTAACTCTGAAGCATTTCTGAGAACTCCCTTTAGCTCAAACAGAAGATGAATGTGTCTAATCAACAGACAAGGTATGGGAAAACCAGGTTGTGATAGAGTCTGGAGGGGGTTTAAGATGATTGTGGTAACCATACCTTGTAAGCCTAGTTCTAAAGGACAAGGAGCTGCATATACATGTACTATATTCATGGCATTAAGATTGTGTATTCAACTTCTAGAAATCACCACAGAAAGTATGTCTTGGTCAGAGTTTGTAACTAATGTAGGTGGACTATAGCATCTGCTACAAGATTAACTGGGAAATAGGTGTTTTTTCCTGTGTTCCGCAGTCACTGAGGATTCTAGAAGTGATTTCTGCAGAGCAACTGTGAGGAGACATGATGCTAATTAATGTGGATTGTCTGCAGTGTGATCATGCACATACATCAGAAGTAGCTGTCTAGCTTCTGCCTGCTGCTCAAAGGACAGGTTCTCTCTGAAGAGATCTGTTTTCCTCCCAGAACAGCTGAAATGAAGGTCTGTCTGCAGCACACCTGCTATGCTTTCTGTGTCAGTAACCTAACATCAGTCCTGCACCATCTCTTCAGGAAGAATCTGAAGTTCTCCAAACCCCAGAATTATATGTGGCCACTGTCATTTAGCAGAGAATTTGTCTGATGTGGGGAAAAGTGGCAGCAAGACTATTACTCACTCAGACCCGACTTTAAGAATCACACATCAATAACAAGCTCCACTGCACCAACCTTGGACTCTTCAAACAATGAAACCTAACCAGTCCTCATTTTTCCATTCAAGATTGCCCTGAATTGTGCTGATTTGCATCCTGTTGTCCTGTCCTGGAAGAGCTGGGGTACCCCAAAGGCCTTTCCTCTTGTAACTCACAAGGCAGAGAGGCCACAGAACTTGTGTGAGCTCAACATTGCAGATAGGATATAAGGCAACATTTTGTTGCAGTTTCAGACACTCAAGTTCAGACATCAAGGCTGAACTTGATTTTCTTCAGTTCCAGCTCCAGAGGAGTCTTGGGGCAATGTGGACAATGCAGTAGAACTCAGCATTAACAATTTCATTTCACAAAGAGCACTACAGACTTAAAAAACCCAAATCTGAGCCCAAATACTCTACACTGTCTTCTCTGGTTCAATTCAACACAGTTCCTTAGTAATGGAACCGAGAGCCAAAGAGCTGACAGGACTCCTCAGTGCAGAGCAGTTCCTTCCAGCAGGTTTCCATTCACCCTCCCATCCACAGATAGGGATGGGCACAGCAAACCAAGAGCTGGACTGCAACCAAGACTCAATCACTCGCTTTGCAAAGCAGGACCCACTCATACCAGGATGGTCCACTTGTAGCAAAGCCACTTCTGAGACTCCTCAGAAGGGATTTTTAGGTCATCTTCAGGTTCAGTGGACCACTACACAAGTCTTCATGGAACTGCCCTTATCGTGGTCTTTGGCTCTCCAAAGCTGCAAAAAGCAGAAGGATTTCCCCTGTCCTCTTGCTGTTTAGTTTGCAGTCCCAGTAGGTACTTCTACTGCTGGCACAGCAGATCTCGCTAGTGCTTCTGCCAGGGAGATTTACTGCTCTTGCCTCAGGGTCTGATACAGCTGTTGGTAAACTTCCACCCTGCTCTCCCAGCTATTTTATAAGGAGTTTGAGATTATCATCTGGACTCAGTTACTGTGCTGTCATTCTATGCCAGATACTGAATGATCCAATTTTCCTCTAACCTTGATAAAACGCTCCAATAACTACTTTAATTAAAAATAAATTCATTTTTATTTTACGTACATAAACCAAACATAACAGAGGAATTCAAGCCATTACAGAGGAAACAACACAGTCCTTTAGAGTGCACAAGCATTTTTCTTCTCCTTTGGATCAGGGAAAAAAACACCCTAACCAGAAAATGTCCATTGCCCCTGAAGGGAAATGGTGCAAGCTCCACCAGCTTTGCTCGCTCACTTACAACAGACTTACCTCAACCATTTCTCCAGGCAGGAGCCCTACATGAGTCTATCAAATACTGCTCCTGCCTCTTGACTGACCCTGAGCACCCACACTCTGCCAGAGCAGAGTTAGCTGCTTTGCCAAAGCAACCTGTACCCTCTTCATACCAGCTATTATACATTGCTTGAATCAGGAATAAGTGGCCAACAAGTGTGGAACTAGAAATACTGTGAGTGCTTAGACTGGAGTTGGTTAAGGCTGATGGAGGGGAGCAGAGTTTTTTGGAGGAAATGCCACATAAATCTCAGGTTCCTCCTATGCAATGTGTGTGTTCCTGAGACTCCTGTGCCATCAGTAATGTCGCAGCATTGCAACATACAAGCCAAACTAACTCAAAGCACGTTCTTTGGCAACACTACAAACCAGAAGACACAACTTGGGCAGGAGGAATGAGGATACAAAACACAGCCTCAGGAGACTAGATGGACCTTAGGAGCTTATATACAGTACATATGTAACAGTTTAAGAAAGATCATCTAATTTCCATTCATCTACTGATAACAGCTGTTTTCCTTGAGGTGCCTTTATGTCTTCGTCCAAGTTGTTTGTAAACTATATAATGCAGATATTAATAGTGAAGTCAGACTCTGTTTCTCAAGATATCTGCAAATGTAATATTTACCAGTGTTGTGCTTATTATTTTAGTCTATGACTGATCCTTAAGAACACTACACCTGGCAAGTGTAATAGTGACTCACTGAATAAGGCAGATGAAACATATTTAGAATTACCTATCCAAATACATACTTTAGAAAATCTCACTTTGTAAGATTTTTAAGTAGGGCATTAAAATGACATGGCTAGAGAGAAATAAACTGTTTTCTTGAGATGTCTGGTACTTGTTTTTGTCTTAGTTCAATGACACCAGAGATTTTAAGTATAAAAATTGGTCAGGTTTGAGCTTTGTTTAGAAACTTGCCTGATAATTAGATGCAAAGGCTGTTAAATATATATCATTTTTCCACTGTGCAAGCATAAATTACTTCCTGTAATAAATTTTCCTGTACATGTTACTAGGCTGTATATAGATCAGAAATGGATATTTATAATTAGCCTGTATTTGTCTTCACCTCTATCTTTGTTTCCAAGGGTTGCTATGGATAACTCTTCTTCCACCTCCTGTGTTCCCATCTTGTAGGTCCTGTGAGTCTCACAAGGATGAATCCTCTCCTCCATAGCATTGAGTGTTGATATAATGACCCGATGAAGTAACCTAGGTGAAAATATGGGCACAACTGCACTAAGTATTACATATCTTGTTGTTAAACCTTAACAAAGCATATCACAGCCTTCCTGTGCCTTCCTAGGACAGCTGCCTCAAGCAGTGCAGCCAAATTGAGAAATATGCTGACAAGAGAAACGTTTTCAGGAGTTTGCCTCTTCTCTACACTCCTATTTCCTGGGAATGCTAAAATGTATGCTAAGAACCATGCCTAAGAGTGACAAATGACAAAAATGTCCACTTTCATTTACATTAAGCCAAGACACCATAACCCATTTCCTTAGATGGATGTTGCCACAGGAATCCATCATGGATTGATTTATTTCAACATATATCTGGGAATGGTGAGAACTGGAATGAGATACCTGCTACAAAATATTTCTGCTGAGCAAGGCAGACTGCTTTCAGCTCAGCACTTCATCTTTGAGAGGCCAAGTTCTCTGAGAGCCCCACGGCCCCAGGATGGTCCACTGGTATTGCTTGCAGAGGCTCCTCCAGCCCTTCTCCTGGGGGTGAGCGGGACACCTTCTGCTCTGCCCTCCCAGAACCTGGAGGTGCTGAATGACAGCAGAGAGACGAGGGGAGGTCTGTGGTTTTGAGCAGCTGACCTTGCCCTGTGCCGTTAGGAGAGAGTGGACTTTTTCCTGGACATAAATGAAGATGTTGGGATTTACTGCTGGACAAAACCAGAGTGATCGTGGGTCCCAGAGTTTTCAGGCGATGTGCATGACTCGTGGTAGTGGCCAAG
>NW_008660081.1:0-1112 GCF_000695815.1 Acanthisitta chloris
CCCAGTGGGCACATAGGGGAACTGCAGTTCTATACAGAGTGAGTTACAAAAAAACCACAAAATTCCTCCCGAAAAAATCCCAAATCATCCCCAAAAAAGGAGACAATTTACCCCAGAATTCACCCCAAGAAATCCCAAGTTCATCCCAAAAAACACCCAAAAACTGGCCTGAAATGGACAGGAATAATGGAGATAGCTCAGCGCCCCCTGTGGGCACATAGGGGAACTGCAGCTATATACAGACTGATAACAAAATGCCTCCCGAAAAAATCCCAAATCAGCCCCACAAAAGAAGAAAACTTGCCCCAGAATACACCCCGAAAACTCCCAAATTCATCCCCACCCCAAAACCTCCTAAATTCATCCCAAAAAACACCCCAAAACTGGCCTGGAATGGACAGGAATAATGGAGATGGCACAGCGCCCCCAGTGGGCACATCGGGGAACTGCAGCTCTACACAGAGTGAGCTACAAAAACAACACAAAATTCCTCCCCAAAAAATTCAAATCAGCCCCAAAAAAGGAGACAATTTTCCCCAGAATTCAACCCAAAAACTCTGAAATTCATCCCAAAAAACACCCCAAAACTGGCCTGGAATGGGCAGGAATAATGGAGATAGCACAGCGCCCCCAGTGGGCACATAGGGGAACTGCAGCTATATACAGACTGATAACAAAATGCCTCCCGAAAAAATCCCAAATCAGCCCCACAAAAGAAGAAAACTTGCCCCAGAATACACCCCGAAAACTCCCAAATTCATCCCAAAAAACACCCCAAAACTGGCCTGGAATGGGCAGGAATAATGGAGATAGCACAGCGCCCCCTGTGGGCACATAGGGGAACTGCAGCTATATACAGACTGATAACAAAATGCTTCCCGAAAAAATCCCAAATCAGCCCCACAAAAGGAGAAAACTTGCCCCAGAACACACCCCAAAAACTCCAAATTCATCCCAAAAAACACCCCAAAACTGGGCTGGAATGGGCAGAAATGGAGGAGTTACCACAGCGCCCCCAGTGGGCACATAGGGAATTGCAGCTCTATACAGAGAGCTACAAAATGCAGCTGTATACAGACTGATAACAAAATTCCTCCCCAAAAAATCCCAAA
>NW_008660082.1:0-5789 GCF_000695815.1 Acanthisitta chloris
TCGGGCTCGCCCCGCGCTCCCTCCGCCGCCCCGGACGGTGCTGAACAGCGTGGAAAGCCCTGCGAAAACCAAACGGTCCCAAACCGCGGCTCTAGCAAAAGTTTTCCTTCGAAGTAAGATCCTTCAGAAACCAACGAGGCGTTCAGGAGAGCCAGAAGGGAGTGGAGAAGTTGGTTGTAACAGGGTTTAACTGTGAGCCGTTTACAGGCAGTGATAAAGGGCTAAAGGATTTGTTCAATTTTCACACTTGCCTTGTTTTAAAAAGATCCTTTAAAATGCAATAATTTCGGCAGGGCGGTGGTTTATAGCACGAATTAACTTCTCCACATACCTGTTAAGTATTACAATGGGGCCAAGCCATTACCTTGAAGCAATTGTAATTGTGCATCAGCAGTTATTTCTGTTCCGTAATTAACTGTAATTGCCTGTGTTAGATCAGGGCATTTCAGACACGGGAAGAGTGCCAGCCTGTGCTGTCTGTGTTTGTTGTTGTTTCACATCCTGTGATGCTGTTCTGTGCATCATAGATCATCATAGGAGCTTTGGGTGATATCTCAGTTGTGTGTGTTTTGTTGGTGCTGTTAAATAGCACAATTTATTTGATGCAGGAAACTGACAAATAACTAACAGAATATCCAACCCGTTTAAATGGACCAAATTATTTGTTTGCCTTAAATAAAAGGCTGAGAATTTGAACTCTATTTTTTTTCATTTGGAACTGTGATTGATGTAGAAGTTGTCGCTTTTGGTTTCAGTGCCTGTTGTAATTGAGGGCAGAAGGTATATTAGTTATATTATTCTAGTGTGTTACTGCTCTCCAGGATGTCAGGACTCGTGATAGTTACTGCTCCCTCATGTACTGCACTTGGTTATGAATTCCTTAAGGATAAATTGAAGTCACATACCACAAAAATTCTTACCTCCCCTGCTGTGCCTAACTTCTCTCCTTCTGTGCTTAAATTGTGCTGCAGGTGACTCCCAGAATATCTCCCTCTGTAATTATGCTGGGTTACCCAGAGGTGAGGGGAACATTTGTTTTCGTTCCTGACTCTACACAGTGCTGAGCAGATTTATTTCATGTGCTGTGAGATAAATCACATCTGCAGGTACACCTAAGGGTGAGCTGTGCCTGCTTAGAAGTTATTCTGATCTAGATGTATAGGTTAGGCAATGATAACTTGGATTACATAAATCTTCCACTGACATTTCACTTTTAATGCTCTTCTGAATTATTAATACCTATTAGCTTGTCTGCATTCTGCCACCATCCATTACAAACCTTCAGAGTGAGATGAAGCTGAGTTACTCTGTGCAGAGCTGTGCCCACTGGATCCACACTTCCAGGGATCACAGGACAGATAGTCCTGTCTTAGCTTCTAAGAAATACATGAAAATAACCTGACTTGTTAATATCTGTATACTTCTGTTACATATAATTCGCCTGCACCATGGCAAGTTCTGCAGTTCAGTGTTTATAATATCATAAAGGATAAATAGGTATCAAGAGAAAACCCAATGGAGATCCCTCCCCATCTCAAAGTTTATTGGGTGATCTTTGAAATACCAGATGCAGTTAAACTAATTCATTTTGAGGTGCATTTTAAGATGTCACCTGTGATGTGTTGGCTGTGGTATTTTGGTGGCTTATTCCTAAAGGATGGAGTCTCTTTAGGGAAAATTAGCAATGGTGGTTAATAGTTTAGGTTCAAGAACATCTCTCTGCAGTAACATTGCTTTTCTCCATGTGCACCTTATCTGTGCTCTTTTATATAAAGATATAAAAGAGCTGGAAATGGGTAAGTGCTGAACAGAGAGAGCTGTGGAAGCAGTATCAGAACTGCCCATAATTCTGCACCCTTTGAAAATTCCATGAAAAGATTTTCTGTGGCAGATGTATAGTCCTTTTTTTATATGGAAGCAGAGAACAAAGGACTGTTAGCTGCACTCCTTAAGTTACAGCCTTTTCATAATGAAAGTTGATCTTTTTCACTCCTTTGGATAGAATTTGGACTTAATTTTGGATCAGTGGATGAAAAATGATTCTGTCACAAAATTTACAGACTGCAGCACAGAATTGTACCACAGCAGCCAGAATTTAGTTAATCAGAAAAAGAGATATTTATATCTCTGAGGATACACAACTCTGATTTTCTTACCTCTAAAAGTATGTCCAGGAAATCAGTATTGCAACTGAAAGTTCAAACCTTTAAACTCTGAATGCTTTTTCAGATGGCAAGTTGTTATCAGATGATGTCACACACTATGTTGTCCCTGACTGCAAGGTGGTTCAGGATTACCTTGAGATTCTCGAGTTTCCAGAGCTGAAAGGAATTATTTTCATGCAAACAGCATGTCAAGCTGTGCAACACCAAAAAGGACGCAGGTACTTGTCCCATAATAATTCATTTTTAAATTAGATTCATGTAAAATACTAACTTTGTAAACTGTATCATTTGTTTGTAGGCCTTCCCAGTGTCTTAATGTAATTTTACAGAAGGGGAAGAACTGGGATCCTTTGTGATCCATGGGCATCAATGCCTGGCATAGTTTGCACTTGATAGGAATGATATTAAATCTGTACCATTATTAACTAGTCAGATGTTCTCATGACAGGCATTAAGGAGACTTTGCAGTAGTGATAGATCATGTGCCATGATATATCATTATTGATGATATATCATGTGCCACAATTGGGTTATGGACAGGTTTGCTGCATTATGACTGAGCACTTGTCCTTGGGGAGCAATTACTGCTATTACATGGTACTGACCTCACCAGACATTAACCTGTGTATTGCCAGAGCACTCCAGAGAACAGTTTGCTCTCAAGGCCTTCCTGTACTTCTGAAGCACAAATGCTTTTGAAGAAATGGCTCTTGTCCCAGAAGTGACACAAAAAGTTCCTGAACACTCAGGATGTTTCATGGGGCTCATTGGAAAACAAATATCTATGGTGTAACTTAATGAATGCATTTCCTTGTGCATGACAGTAGTTTTCCTGGAGTTTTCCAGCTGTATTTTCACCTGGAGTTAAAAGCAAAATACAGAACGAGGCTGTGCTATCTGTTTTGTATTCCAGACAGTACAACAAGTTACGAAATCTAGTGAAGGATCCTCGACACGAGTGCACCATGTTTGCTAATGAATTCCACCAGCACTGCTACTTGCCAAGGGAGAAGGGGGAATCCATGGAGAAGTGGCAAACTAGGTTTGTTCTAACTTCTGTGGTACCACTCTGGACAGCATCGTGACTTTGTGTTTAGGAATATGAGCTCTGGGTACTGAGAGTTCATGCTCTTAGCTCAGGAGCAGTTCACAGTATCTGTAAGTGTAGGTTGTGCTTTTATAGAATCATGGAATCATAGTACGTTAAGGGGTTGGAATGGACCTTGGAGATCATCCAGCCCCAACCCCTGCCCGGGCAGGGACACCTCCCACCAGAGCAGGTTGCTCAAGGCTTTAGCCAACCTGGCTGTGAACACTGCCAGGGTTGGGGCAGCCACAGCCTCCCTGGGCAACCTGGGACAGTGTCTCACCACCCTCACAGGGGAAAAACTTATGCCTAATATCTAATCTAAATTTTCTCTTTCAGTTTATCCCCATTACTCCTTGTCCTGCCCCTGCAGTTCCTAACCAAGTCCCTCTGCAGTTTCACTGGAGCCCCTTCAGCTCCTGGCAGGTTGCTCTGAGGTCTCCACACAACCTTCTCTTCTCCAGGCTGAACAGCCCCAGCTCTCAGCCTGTCTTCATAGGGAAGGTGCTCCAGTCTTCTTAGCAGCTTTGTGGCCTCCTCTGGTCTTTTTTTCTTATGATAAAGAAAGTGTCAGCATTGTTTTCTTAGGAAAATAGACAAAATGTCCTAAATTAAATGCAATAATGCTAAAAAAAGATGGATAATTTTGAAGTTACCCCTTAGCATTGGAGCCTTGGCAGGTCCAGCTTGCTGTTTACAAACTCCCTCAGAGCAACAATATCTTGTGGTGCAGCCAGGGCACCAGTGGATGCATTGGGGAGGAAACATTCTCTTTTTCTCTGTTCTCCTGGTGCTTATGTGTGGCACAGACACATTTTTACAGATAAAAGGGTTATATAGCTTGTGTATATCTCTCCAAATTGTGTGTGTTAAACCAAATTTATACAAAGTCAGCAAAAGTCTTGCCAGTGGCAAATTTGCTGTGCCAGAAATGTTATTTCAAACTTTGCTTTTCTAGGAATATTTACAAGGCAGCAGCCTGGTATTACAGCCACTGCTTGGGGCAGATGCCAGTTGTTATGGTAACAGAAGATGAAGATGCTATCAGACAGTATGGAAATGAAACAGAAGGAGTGTTTGTGATTTCCTTCAAGGTAACATGCCAGAAAAATAGAAGGTTTCCTTTATGCTGCATCAAAATGATGAAGGAAGGACATTAAAGTATATTGCAAATCATTTCAGAGTTTACCTTTAAGGAAACTGTGCTGCTAACTCAGGTCTTCATTTATCAAAGGAAACAAAGCTGTCACTTATGGGGATGTCAGAAAAACTGATGGCAGTGAGCAAAGCAGAGAACTGAAAAGAAAAACAGCAGCTCTGAAGACAGAGGTCATCGTTCTTAGGAGCCCTTTCCCTTGTTTTCCTTGTTTCTAAAGGATTTGGCATTGATGAGCAATGATCAGTTACCTCACCAGCTGTCTGGGTCTGCAGTGCAAGCAGTCCATAAACAGCTCAGCCCATATCCATCAGGGATTGTGCCAGCTGACTTCAGCCTGCACTGCTGAGGGCACAGTGGTGCTGAGAAGATAATTCACTCTTCATTCTGGTGTTCATCTCTGGCATTGCTTTAGTCAGCAGGATATGGGGATGGGATGCTTATGTTTAGCTGTGACAGGGTGTTGCATAAAACCAGGACCAAACTGATTTACCTGTGCTGTAGTTAGCAGTGGGTTAGGTGGGATCTGGAACAGATCTGTGGTGTTTAGAGCAGACACATCATCACCACTTGGAAGTGCTATTTGAGTGTAACATGAGACAGTTCAGTCCATTATGTTCCTTACTAGAGGAGCAGAGTCCTCTAACTACTTTCCTGTTTGTTTATGTCTGTGCACACAGAATTACTTGGATAACTTCTGGCCTGACCTCAAGGCTGCCCATGAGCTCTTTGACTCCATACTCCAAGCTCGGCGTGAACGGGAGAGTGAAAGCCAAGAGAACCATGGAAAGGAATATCCTGAGCACTTGCCTTTGGAAATATTGGAGGCTGGGATCAAATCTGGGAGATATCTGCAGGTAATTTGCTATACAGAGAACATTCACAGAACAATGAATTATTTGGCTTGGTCCCTTTAACCTGAATTAGACTGTTAGAGAAAGAAATATTGCTATGGTGGGAAGAGGGAAAGAAAAAAACCAACAAGAGTTAGAGGATGGAAGGGATTAGGATTCTCAAAGTATTTCCCCTACTTCATCTTGTGAACATATGGATTTTTTTTCTCTGGGAAAAGTTTAAATGAGAATTGTTAACTGAGGATTTTAAATACACTGTGGATTTTTCTCCAGGCTGATGTGTGATGTACCTGTACACTGAGAAACCAGGTGTGATATGAAGCAGTGAGACCTTACTCCGAAATATAAGGAAAGCTGCACGAGGGCAGCAGTTCTGACTTCATTTGCACAGAGATCTCTCAGTCAGTGAAAGTAATTTATGGTTTCATGGCTGCTCAGGGCCTTAACATGGATTGTTGGTGGACAAGTGTCCTCTTAAAATAATATAAAGTATTAGAGGTAGTAATTTGTTCCTTTCTTGGCAATTT
>NW_008660082.1:5806-7486 GCF_000695815.1 Acanthisitta chloris
TGAGGTTTTTCTTCCTGTTGGAATAACTCCAGATTCTGTGTTAAGGCAGGCAGCAAAAGTAATCTTACACTGCCTGTGGTTGAATAAAATGTCATTTGCCATCTCACAAATAAATTGAGCATCTGTAAGAATTTCCCATTCTTTTCTAGAAGTGAGTGCTGCAAGCCCTGCATCCTGCATTCTCCCTCTAGACAGAGAACAGTTGTGTTCAAAGGAACCTACAGATGAATAAAAACTACTTACTTGTGTAAAAATGGTTGTAAGCCCCAAAATGCTACAGTCTAAAGTTGGCTGTTTAGACGTGTGACTGTTCCATTCTGCTGATGGTTTGTGATTTTCCTTCAGGGTACCCTGAATGTCAATAAGCACAGGGCACAGCTGGAAGCTTTCGTTCGACTTCAGGGCCTTGGCAGCAAAGACACAGGTAAGAAACACCCAGAGGATTTTCTCAGTGCCTTTTGATACTTAACTGTGTGTCAAAGGCACATGTTTGTCTGTGTTCTGGACACGTTCTGGACTCTTGTCCAACTCGGGGGTGTCCCTAGACCTCTCTGAAGGGGAATACTGATGTGAATTGTTACCTCTGTGCTTTGCTCTAACTCCAGGTGACTGATTTGGCTGCAGTGTTTGCATAGATGTTGGCAGGATTAGGAAGTTGGTTATTGTAAACATAATAGGAAAAATGCCTTTTGGATCAAATTGGGACATCAGGATTGTCTTTCTGGCATTAGTTACTAATAAACACCTTCGAGGGAACAGCTCAGATACCTTGTCCCAGCTTTCCCAAATAACTACCTTCAGCTGTTCCTGTGACAGACTCTGCAGTCAAACCAGTGTTCAATACAGCAATTACTGTCTAAAAGCTTGTTTTAGCCTGGACCCTGCCCAGAATCCTGTGGCAGTTTAGCTATGTTGTGTGTATTAAAGCTGCTGCCTCAGAACAATGAGTTCAGCTCAGCCTGTGCTGCTTGTCATGCAGGAATTCACTTAGAGAATTGCTTAATATCTCCCTTAAAAAAGAAAAGAAAAGGTTTTAATTTCCTTGTAATATTAATTACTTGCCAGTAGTCCTTTTTGGAGAAAATCATATTGCAAATGTAATTTTCTGTTATTCCTGCCAAAAATGGAGGGATTTGAATTTTTTTGGCAGATTATAGTCCTATTTCTTTGTATTTTAAATACAGAACTTCAAAGTGACATCCTCATTTACGGGGCCAAAGCTCGCAATCGTGCAATCCATGGGGATGTGGTGGTGGTCGAGCTGCTCCCTGTGCAGGAGTGGAAGGGCAGGACTGTTGCCCTCTGTGAAAATGAGACTGAGGACAAAGCACCTGCAGACACCACGGGTGACCCCATGCCCACAGGTAAGGAGAGAGGGTGACAGTGTCTGGTTACGATTCCCTCACTCCTTTGGTCTGAGCTGTGTTTTGCTCTTTGTTCTCTTGTCACTTCATTTTTGTGATTATCACACATTTTTGCACTGTAGTAAGTGATTTTCCTAATTTAAAGCATTCTGACATATACCAACATGTGGGAGCTCAGAGTCTTATTTGAAATTATGACTCTTAAAAGTTTGCTGGAGTCAAAGTTTTTAAGAGGTTTATTCTCTTCCTGCATGAAAATGCTGGTTTTGATCTTTGCTGTTTCTGTATTCTCCACCAGAATTGGCCACATTTCAGC
>NW_008660082.1:7513-12006 GCF_000695815.1 Acanthisitta chloris
ATACAATGAGTATCTAACACATAAATAAAAGCTCATTAAAGTCTGGCTGTGCCAAGGGTAATTTATAACACTTGTATTGTCTGCACACCATATGTTGTTGGCAATTGTAGCACAGATTTGGGACACATTAGTTCATGTCACAAAGCAGTGAATCTTCTGTGCCTCCCACATGTTTGCTTTGATGTTCCTGTTTAACTCCTTAACGTCCACTGTTCCTCATTTAAAGGTAAAGTTGTCGGGATCATTCAAAAGAACTGGAGGGATTATGTGGTCAGTTTCCCCTCTAAAGAAGAGAGCCAGTCCCAGGGCAGAAATGCTCAGAAGGTCCTTGTCACCCCTTGGGACTACAGAATTCCCAAAATCCGGATCAGTACACAGCAAGCTGAAGCTTTACAGGTAATTTGGCAGAAGTGTTTCTCTATTCTGTGTTGCTTGGCAAAAACATGGGTAAAACAAAGTGAAGTCTGTGAGGGTGGTTCAATTTCTGCCTTGAAGGAATGGGTTCAACTCCTGTCCAAACTGCTTCAGCTTCAGGTAATAAAGCTTACTGGAATTCTAAACTGGGGCCACAGCCCAGGTGCCCTGAGCACTCACATACTACTTGCTTTGGTTTTTCTGATAAATGAAAGGTCAGATTAGGAGTATAAATTGTAATAGTCCTGTGGCTTCATTGGATCCATGACTGAGAACTGTATATGAATACATAGTTACTTACATATTTTAATAGCCATGGGTTTATGTATATATTTTATAGATATAGTTATCTGAGCTATAACTTTGATGAAAGAGCTTTTCACCAAATGGCTAATGACTGAGGATGATTCTCCTGCCAAGGCTATAGAAAGAAGAATCATGGGTTTGTTCATTCCTAGCTGCTTTTACTGCTAGCTTATGGCTCCTCATCTCTGAAGGTGTTCCAGGCCGGGCTGGATGAGGCTTGGAGCAACCTGGGCTAGTGGAGCATGGCAGGGGTAGGATCAGATGAGCTTTAAGGTCCCTTCCAAGCCAACCCATTCCAGGATCCTGTGGTTTACCTTGTAGCATTAAGTACTTCTTCACAGCCTCCTCACTATGAGTTTCTTTTTCCCTTCCATCAAGTATTCCAGGTTGCAGTCTCTTTGGATAGCACCCTTTTCTCTGGAGCAGTATTGCCATGGATTGTTTGTTGGGAGCACATTGCACCTCTAACCCAACTGTTCTGCTGCAGGAGTACAGAGTTGTGGTGCGAATCGATTCCTGGGAGTCAACTTCTCTGTACCCAAACGGACACTTCGTGAGAGTTCTGGGAAGAATTGGAGATCTTGAGGGGGAAATTGCAGCTATTCTGGTGGAGAACAGCATTTGTGTTGCCCCTTTCTCAGAAATCCAGGTTAGTCTTCGTGGTCAGATCCATGTTTTCAGGGTCTTGTTCCTCAGAGAGATGAACCCTCTGACAGCTGAATGTCTTTGTTGCCAATAGCTGAAAACTATTCATAGATGATTTCTCTGGAATCTTTTGGATCAGTGGTTCTATAGATACTAAGAATTTTCAAGTCAAGAGTGATTTTTAAGATAATCCATTTACCATGAGAAGATTACAAGCTCTTAATTCTAATTTGAGTTAGACTTTAAGATTTTACTCTCTTTCATCTGTGGCTGTGGTACTGATCCTCCTGAAACCATTGTCTTAAATCCTTTTGTCTTCCACTGGGAGAGGAACCAGCTCTGAGAAAAACTGTTTTGATTATACCTACAATGCAGCAGAATACAAAACCCAACCTGCAATGGTTATGTTTGCCAGAGCTGCAGTTATCAATACACATAGAATACTTTTCAATTCTATTGAATGTTTTCCATAAGTATGGACAGTATGAAACATCCTTTTATGCACGTAAGTACTTAAAGTAAATGGAATGAACTGACCTGGACAATGCAAGGAAAAAAGAATTAAATCTAATTTGTGGTCTACTTTTTGTAGCAAATATATAAATCTGTGTCCATCCCTAATGTTTTTGTACAGATGAGTGAAATGCCCACGAGTTCTTCAAAGAATCCCTGGAAAGTGAATCCAGAGGAGGCAAAGAAACGTCTTGACTTGAGGGATACACACCTGATATTCAGCATTGACCCCCGAGGCTGTGAGGATGTGGATGATGCTCTGTCTGTCAGAACTCTGCCCAATGGCAACCTGGAGCTGGGAGTTCACATTGCAGATGTGACACACTTTGTGGCAGCAAATTCTTACACCGATGTTGAGGCCAGAGCGAGGTAAATCAGTGTTCAAAAATCAGAGAATTGGTGGAGCTCAGGAGTTTGTGCCTTAAGGAAACTTTGGAAGGAAGGAAGTGTTCTTCCTTTTTCCGTGTCATGGAAGAGCTTATTAGAACTAATATATAACTAATGACATTCTGCTTTTATTTGGATAAATTTCCCACAAATTTATGATTTGTCTTTCCCTGATCACTGCTCTTTGCTTTATGCTCTTCTTTAACATTTGTGACTTGAAACCCTTTAAAACCACTTGTTTGCATTCCAAGGGGATGAATCTTCACACGGAGCATAGAACAGCCACACAACAGAATTAAATTTACATGAATTTAATCCCAGAGGTATCTGTCGGGCTTGTATTTTAATATTCAGTCTTGTGTCTTAATATGCCAATATTTCTTTCTCTTTTTCCTTTTACTACCACTGCTTTGAACTGAAACTGCTCAATTACTTCATGAACTTTGTAGATGTAAAGAAATGTAAACTGTAGGCAGCAAAGATGTTTGGTATAGCCACTAAATCACTTCTTCTTCATTGGGCATATCTTGTCCAGCCCTAGTTCTGCCCTTCGAGGCAGCTGAAATACCAAGGAAGGAGAAATTAGGGTTGTACTGTACAAATAGTTATTTGAATAATTTGATACTTCACCTGTGTGTGTTCTGTAGCAATAACCTTTTAAAGTCAGGCTGTGTGTCCAGTTTTGCTGAGGCAATGCTTAGACCACAGACTGCCTGGGACATGCACACCCCCCAGTCCTTGTGAGAAGAACAGTAAATGTCTTTTATTCCTCAGGGCAACAACGTACTATCTAGCAGATCGTCGCTATGACATGCTACCCTCGGTGCTGAGTGCTGATGTGTGCTCACTGCTCAGTGGAGCTGACAGGTAAGGGGTGTAACACTTGTCTTTCATCTTTGTTAAACCTTTTCTTGGCTTAAATTTACTGACAGAATATTTCTGAGGCCAGAGCAGTGTTTGCTACCTGTGTTAGCCCTGCTGAGGTTTCCAGAGAACACCATGAATGATTTATCATGGCCTGGCTGACATGAGGATGTGCAGAGTGCAGAGATGTTCATTGTGGATGTATCTAACTAACCAAAATAAATAAAATGAACTATTGCATCGTAGCTGTGCTTCGAAATAGATGTGACCTTATATCTCATATCTGACGAGAGGTCTGGAGCACCTTCCCTATGAGGACAGGCTGAGAAACTTGGGGCTGTTCAGCCTGGAGAAGAGAAGGTTGTGTGGAGACCTCAGAGCAACCTGCCAGGAGCTGAAGGGGCTCCAGGGAAGCTGCAGAGGGACTCTTGGTTAGGATCTGCAGTGATAGGACAAGGAGCAATGGGGATAAATTGAAAGAGGAAAATTTAGGTTAGATATTAGGCAGAAAGTTTTCCCTGTGAGGGTGGTGAGACACTGTCCCAGGTTGCCCAGGGAGGCTGTGGCTGGCCCCGCCCCGGGGCGGGTTACCCCCCGGGTGGAGCAACCTGCTCTGGTGGGAGGTGTCCCTGCCCAGGGCAGGGGTTGGGGCTGGATGATCTCTAAGGTCCATTCCAACCCCTTAACGTGCTATGAAACTGTGAAATTATCTTATGGGTCCTCTGCCTCAGCAGCTGGATTGCAAGTCCTGCTGACATAGCTGATCCTCATTTATTAAGCTGTAATACATAAGACTGAAAGGCAACTGTGTCCATTAGTGCTGTTGCTGAGCACTGGTTTTGTGAAGAACAAGATGCTTCCAGTTAAAAAAAAACACAAACAGAATTAAATTTATGTATTTCTAGTAGCTGAATGTGCTTGAAATGAGAGTTTAAGTCAAGTGACGTTGTCCCTCAGGTATGCTGTGAGTGTCCTGTGGGAACTGAAGAAGGAATCGTACGAGACGCTCCGAGTCCATTACACCAAAAGCATCATCCGCTCCGCATACAAACTGGTGTACGAGACCGCACAGGGGCTGCTGGATGGAGACACCGGCGCTGCCGCCGACATCCCCGAGCTGAGAGACTTGGACGCAGGAACGAGGCAGAAGAAGTTGGCAGAGCTGGTTTGGGCGATATCCAAGCTCACTGAGATCGCGCGGCACACCAGGGCCAGGCGCGACAGCTGCGGCGCGCTGGAGCTGGAGGGGATAGAGATCCGAGTGCAGCTGGACGACAAACGCAACATCCACGACCTGATCCCCAAGCAGCCGCTGGAGGTGCACGAGACGGTGGCGGAATGCATGATCCTGGCCAACCACTGGG
>NW_008660082.1:12065-14924 GCF_000695815.1 Acanthisitta chloris
AGGAGTTCTTCTCCGAGCTCCGGGAATGCGCCGCCGCCAAGGGCTTCGCCATGGACACTCGGTACTGTGTCCCGCCAGGCCGGGCCTCACCTGCTGACCCTGGGGGCAGAGGGCAGGATCACGGGGTCATAAGTCAGGGGCAGAAAGGTCAAAGGCCATGGGTGTCAGGTCAAAGTTCACAGGGAGTTTTAAGGTCAGGTAAAAGTTTAAAGGTCATGGGGTAAAAGGTAATAAGCCAAAAGCCAAGGCTCAGAGGTCAAAGGTCTTGGGTAGAAAAGGTCAAGGCTCAAAGGTTAGAGATAAAAGATCAAGTTTTCAGAGGTCACATGGCAAAAGGTCATTGGTTCCAAGGGTCAGTGGTTCACAGGGCAAAAGGACACGGCTGTCAGATGGCAAAGGTCATGGGGGAAGAGGTTAAAAGTCAAAGGTCAAAGTAAAAATGGGAGGGTCAAGGGTCAGAGGACGAATGTCACAGGTAGACAGTTTCAAGGGGCATAGGTCAACAGCTGAGAGGGCAAAGGCTACAAAGCTCAGGGGCTGAAGGGTCAGAGCTCACAGGGGTCATGGGTTGGATGCACTGTGGGGGGACCAGAGCACACTGGAGCTGTTACTAAACTGCGCTCAGAGTTCTGGTGCTGTTCTGCTCACCATGTTGTATCCATAACTACTATTGCCGCATGCTTTTGCGTGCTGCTGGAACCATGAGCTGCTGCTAACGATAAGCTGTTATGACCAGGGGTAGTGCCATTCCCTTCAGCATCAACACTTTTTTCCAGGTCTAACAAAGCACTGGCTGAGTCTCTGGACAAAGCAAATGACCCTCTGGATCCAATTGTGAACAAGCTGCTGCGCTCCATGGCCACTCACGCCATGTCCAACGCCTTGTACTTCTCCACTGGCTCTTGTCCCGAGGAGGAGTTCCATCATTATGGTACTGCTCATTCGTGTGCCATTCCCGTTGTTGCTGAACTCTCTGGGGGAAGGCAGGTGATTGCTTTGATTGCTCATCACTGCTGCCTTTTCCTGGCAGGCCTTGCCCTGGAGAGATACACTCACTTCACCTCTCCCATTCGGAGATACGCAGATATCATTGTCCACAGGCTCCTGATGGCAGCGACCGTGAAGGGAACTGCAGGGGATGTTCAGGATAATGTCATCAGCAACAAGGATCTCGAGGAGCTGTGCAGACACATTAACAACAGGAACAGGGTAAGGGTGGTTTTGTGAGTCTATGTGCTGCCCTATGGAATGGGATTCTGCTCCTGACAATGACACAGCATCACTTTGGGTTTATTTGTAATGCTTTAGGGGTTTTACTTAAATATCAGTTTTCTTCTGAGAATGGTAATGAAGGTGACTTCATCCTTCACCTGGGCTACATGGAGGATTTCATTTTAGATGTCATTTCTCTAGGGGATGGGTAAGGGAGTAAATACTGGGAAAAAGAAGTTGTAGAAATGAAGGCCAAACACATTTGTTGAAATATTACAACTTCTTCCTGAGAAGCAGCAGAGGAGCAGCACTGATCTCTGCTGTCTGTGACCAGTGACAGGACCTGAGAGCATGGCCTGAAGTTCTGTCAGGGGAGGGTTAGTTTAGATACTAGGAAAAGATTCTTCCCCCAGAGGTGTTTGGGCACTGGAACAGGTTTAGGTTGGACATTAGGACAAGGTTCTTCTCCCAGAGGTGTTTGGGCACTGAACAGCTCCCCAGGGCAGAGGTCACAGCCCCAGGGCTGACAGAGCTGCAGGAGTGTTTGGCCAATGCTCTGAGGCACAGGGTGCATTGTTGGGGTGTCCTGTGAGGGGCCCTTCCAATTCCCAAGATTGTGTGATTCTGTGAACATTTATGTAGGTTTCTGTCTTCTCTCTCTCTGGGGGTGCTTGCAGGCAGCCCAGCGTGCACAGAAACAGTCGACTGAGCTCTTCCAGTGCATGTACTTCAGGGACAAGAGCGCCGAGACGGACGAGCGCTGCGTGGCCGACGGCGTCATTTACTCCATCCGCACCAACGGGGTGCTCGTCTTCGTGCCCAGGCCAGTCCATCACGCCTTGGAACGAGCTTCCAAAACACTCAGTGCAGGGCTTGGCTTGGCGGTGTGGCTGAAGAGCCAGCACTTCCCCAGTCAGGAAGAGCTTCCTCAGAGAGAACCAGGGCAAACATGCTGCTGGTCTCCAGTAACTTTTCTTTAATGGAGAACTGTCTCTTCACTGTCCTGTCTGGAATAACCTGTAAAGCTGCTCTTCCATCATTGAGCCATTCCAGGCTCCACCCAATACATAAGATAATGAATCACTATTTTACTTTTGCTTCACTGCTCTCAGAACACTCAGTCACTATCCCCACGTTGTTTCTGTGTTCTCTCTGGGTTTCTTTGACAACACACACCAGTCTCCCTGCAGTAGGACTATCAGGGTACAGTCCTTGTCCCTTCCTGTTGCTTTTCCATAATCCCAGCAGCCCGTGGGTTTCAAAATGAAGAGAACTGATAAGGGTGAAAATTGTTACAACAGCTTCTGACAATTCCATGCGTTCTTTGTAGATACGGAATCAAAGGTGCTGCATACATGAAGAACAAAGAGGGCTTGGTCCTCTCTTGCCAAGGGAGTGGGAGCTGTGAGTGGAAACCTGGAACACTTCATCGCTCTCAGAATAAAATCACTTCCACCACCACCACTGGAGAATCAGTTACATTAAGCCTTTTTGATCACATCACAGTGAGTATTTAATCTGAGGGGAGGCAAAGGGAATAGCACAATCAGAAATAAAGTCATTTGTGTATTGCTTTCCAGGTGAAAATTCTGGTGCAGACCTCCCGCTGCCATGCCGACACCATCAAGCTGGAAATCACCAGGAATG
>NW_008660082.1:14943-18025 GCF_000695815.1 Acanthisitta chloris
CTTCCCAGAATTTCCATGGGGTGAGGTCTGACTTGGTGAAGGCAGTCAGTCAGTCTGCAGAGGATGCCCAGCGTGCCCAGGAGAGAGCAAGGGTGGAAGTGCTGGATGAGGACTACCAGGAATACTGCCAGACCAAGGGCCCCAGCCTGTACCAGCTGCTGGAGGAGATCAGGGAACTGGCACTGCTGGATGTGGCAGCTGACATCAGAACCTGAGCTGGAGCCCAGCAACACCTGCTTGTCCTGTTCCTGTTCACTGTGCACGAGTGCTTGGGGAGCTTTTTCAAAGCAGTTTATTTAAATATTCAAGAGCCCTTTAAATAGGAAGCTAAATGTCTATTTTAAATAAGAATTATTTTTATCTGGTTATGTATTATCAAAAGATTTTCTACACGATAAAGCTTTCAGACTAAGGACAGTGTGGTGAATTCTTTTAGGTATCATTCAGAAACCTACTTTCCTCATGCTGTCCATAAATTTGGTTCTTAAAACCTAAGTATTTCCTTTTCCCACTAGAGTTCAGTGAGTTTAACTCATCCCTAAAGGGATATAAAAAGCAACTCCTTCACACTAACCTGGAGTATGGAATTCTGTGGAGTGAAATCCACCAGCTTCACATCAGCATAAAATAACACCTGACAACATGAATTTCACCTGCTGTAAATCTGCTTATGGCTTCATTCACATTAAAGAATTCCAGTTCAGGCCCAAACACACAAGTTAAAAAACTGCAAACATCGCAACTTTAATGGGAACTTCACCCTTCAACATCCCAGTTCATTCAATTTGATATAAATTATAAACTAAGTTCAAAGTAGGTAAAAAATTGCTTAGCATTTCCAAAAGAATGTTGTGGCTGAAAAGATGTCTCTGCTGCAGCTGAAGAACTTTGGTCTTGTTACACCTCTTAGTTCTGTCCAACTATACCAATGCTGTGGTGAAGACTTCTCTGAAGCTTCTGGAGTGCACAGAGCCAACACCGTGTCAGTACAGTGACAGCACTTAAAGCAGGAGGGTCTTGTGCTCAAGAAAGGCATTGGGTGTGGGATACAGTTCCTGCTTTTCCCAGGCACATTACAATTCATCATCAGTAACAGCACCCTCGGCTGCAGGCACCTGAGTGTCTTCAGCAGGGTCAGTGGGATCCTGAGAGACTGGGCTGGGAAACTCCTCTTCTGAGTAACTCGTGGGGAGCTCTGCTGCAAAAACAGAAAAAACCCCAAATTCCTACCATGAGCAAACACTGTTGTGTGTTTAACTGTCGTTTCTGTCACCAGAATCCCAATCTGCAGGAAAGCCAATCAGCCATAACTAGTGAGCTGGGTTTCACTTCACCACAAAGCTCTCACAGCTTGGCACAGCCAGGGTGAGCAGGGACTTGGCTCTGGAGGAGTCTGACTGCAGGAACACTGTTTAAATTCCACAGTTGCACACTTTGCCACTTACTGGAACAGCAGCCACTGCTATTTCCTTTCAGATGACTTGGCAGCTCAGCTCTATCAGCTGCTCAGGCTACTGACCTCAGTGTTACAACTCTCCAACTCCCGGACAGGAGTAGCCAGGTGGGGTCAGTCTCTTCTCCCAGGCTAGTGACAGGACCAGAGGACACCGTCTCAAGCTGTGCCAGGGGAGGTTTATGTTGGACATGAGAAGAATTTCTTCCCAGAAAGGGAGATTAGACAGTGGAATGTGCTGCCCATGGGGGTGGTGGAGTTACTATCCCTGGAGGTGTTTAAGGAGACACTGGAGGTGGCACTTAGTGCCATGGTCTAGCTGACATGGTGGTCATGGCTTGGACTCAGTGACCTCAGAGGTCTTTTTTCAAGCTGAGCGACCCTGTGGTTCTGTTAACACAAGTTACAGAGGTGATTACCACTGTGCTGGGCCTGGCTGTGCCCCTGCAGCCTCGCCTGCCTCCGCTGCAGGGCCAGCTGCCTGTTCCTCTCCATCCGCTCCTGCTGCTCCTCCGTCAGAGACGTGCCAGGCACAGAACTGAGTTCTGCACTTCCAGCCTGGGAATGCCCATCTTCAGCAGCTGCATCCAGTCCATTGCTGTCCCCTTCTCCATCTGATTAAAAATGAGGGATGGGAGGGGGAAGAAGGGCAGAAGTAAGACTTGAAACCTACAGAGACTTACTAAACTTCTGTCAAGAGAACATTTTTAAAGCATTCCCATGCTCTACATTTTCAAGTTGTCCTGACAGCTGAAAATCATTCCATACTTTAGTTTTAATGGGCAATTTGCTGTCTAGGTCCACATTCCTCATATTTAAAGGATACAAGTGCTCATCAGAGATCACACACACACACCAATAATCAATGCCTGAACATAGTGAGGCACAGCTCGGTGTACTGAGATAGCAACCAGGAGCTGTTCTTGAAGGTTCAAAAGAGATAGTAAATCCAGGCAATCCTTAGACAGAGGCCAGGGAATTTTCTTCCCATCCCTGCTAATATGACACTGTCCCTTGGGAAGTGGCAGGAGTAGTATTGGAATTCCAACCTTTCAAGGCCAGGTTGGATGGGGCTTGGAGCAGCCTGGGCTGGTGGGAGGTGTCCCTGCCCATGGCAGGGGTGGGATGGGATGAGCTTTAAGGTCCTTCCAACCCAAACCATTCTGGGAGTCTGTGTATCAGAGGTTTGAACATATACACTGAATGCTCAGGTTTGAATCCTGTGTGCTCTATTATGGAATATTTACTTATTTGCCAGCACCAAACAGGCAAAATAGAGGCACTTCAACTCCACTGGACAAGCCTCACCCCAGCAGAGCAGCAGAGCACTCCTGAGAGTGCCTGAGGCCTCTGCAGCACTGAGAGCCTGTGCACAGAAACATGAGCAGACAAAAGGGTTTGGTTGTTAATAAAACTCTCTAGCTTGAACCTGATTTCACCAAAGGTACCTACTCTAGCTGCTCACCTGAAGCCTGAGAGCTGTAGCAACACACAGCTCAAGAACAGATCAGCAGCACATTCCAGCAGGTGTGTGGAACCATCGCACAGAACAATCTGATCACTCTGCAGACGCTGTCGGCAGGAACCACTCGTGTTGCTGTCTGTGGCTGCTCACAGCTGCACTGCACT
>NW_008660082.1:18036-23577 GCF_000695815.1 Acanthisitta chloris
GAAGACAGCCACAGGTCACCAACTGCCCAAAAAGTGTCCCCAAAGGTGAAGGCAATGGATAGAAAACAGTCTCAAGAGAAACTCATGGTGCAAATGTGAAAGCCTCCACAGGACCTCAGGAATGATGATGAAATTCTCTTATTTCTGCTTAAAGAGTTCCTCTCAAACTACCAGATGAACTCTGCTTCCTCTTTTAATAATAAAAATAATTGTTTATGCTCCATTTCTGATTGGAAGAGACTCTGGAGGTATGTGCCTATTCAGTGGCAGGATTTTGATACTGCAGGAAGAAATACTCCACAGTAGGTATATGCCAAAACTGAGATGTAAGTGTCCCTGAGCATTATGAGACACTTTGCCTGCAAAGGACAGGACACCCTGACTGCACCACACCACCCTGCAGCATAGACAGTGCAATGAGTCTGACTTCTGCATCAGTAAGACCCAAGAGCTCTTCAGACTGCACGTGTGAGTGCAACACAAACCAGTTTTATTGGAAGAATGCTTCCAACAATGCTCCTAAAAACCCATTTTCCATCTCCTTTCAGCAGACCAGGCAATGTATTTATTTTTACAAACATATGTGGCATTTTAGTCCAAGCACCAGTTCAGTTTTGTAATCAAAAGACTCACAGAAGCTTGGTTTGAAAGCAGAGATCACTCAACACTTTCTTCTACATAAAAAAATGTATCATGATCATTAATGGCTGGTCACTAGGAAGGGAAGTAATTTAAGCACTGAAGTACTGAACAAAGAGCACAGAGAACATACCTTCATTATTTTTGAAGTCTTCATGTAAAATAGGAAGATCAAGTCTGATTCGCTTCAGGCAGGTCTGCAAAGGAGATTAAAATACTGGTATTTCATCTCCAGTTCATTTCTTGTTCAACACCAGGAGTAGTGTAAAACCACAGCAAATTCATTTTATACTTTAGTACCCTGACAAAATGTTCTTTTCACTCCATGTCTATTTGACATACAACTTTCAACACTCTGGACTGCTTTCCCAGTCCTTTGTCTCTCACTCAGCCACATTCTTCATCAGTCTGGCAGGTTCAAACATTACAAACCAACCAAAACCACCAAACCCAACCAGTTCCAGCACTCTTAAGCAAGTTACTGTAGTTAAAGGTACCCTGAAAAAGCTGAAGCCAATTCTCTGAAGTATTAATTCAAATAAAGAAAGGTTTCAACCTTTTATATTTAGATATATCTAAATATAAACTTAAATACTGGAAAGAGCTTTAAATAGAAGTTAATTGAAATAACATTATACTTCTTAGCAGTGTACACAACTAAACTCTTATTTTGTTGGATAATTGATCTCCTAAATCTACCTCTTGGACTATTCCATATGGGATGAAGACAAACTGACAGGAGTGACACATACCTGAACTTCTTTTTTGTTTCCCAAAGCCTCCACTCTGTCAATAAAATCCTCAAACTGCAATTTTGGGAAGAGTCTGTGGGCCCAGTGCTCCATATGTTGTATGAGTGTCTTCAGGTCTTCTGCCTGGAGCATAGAAGACAACACCCAGCTAATAAAAGGTGAGCAAGTCAGGAGACTGCAGAGCCAAATGGGACAGGAACATTGCTGAAAACATTAGGCATCTGCAGCTTCCAAGCTGTAATGTGTGGGTAACCTTCCCTTCCTCCTCCCACAGTCACCTCAAAGTGTGATTTCAGGCTATGAGAACAGCAGCAATACAAGTTCAGCGGAGCATTTGCATGTCCTGTACACCTGCCATGCTCCTGCAGACCTGCCCTGAACCAACCCAGGTCTGAACCCAGACTCAACAATCCATCAGGGAACAGCTGGAATTCTGACATTTGGAACACAGATAGAAGTGTACATTGAAATCATCTCATGTAGCAAAGATTTCTGCACATTTTTTGCAGTATTGCTCAGTTTCTTTGTGTCTCCAGTGGTAATGAGGAATTTATGCCATGAATGCTCTCTGTAAACCAGAGGGCACAGGTGTACTTGCAAGTGTGCCAAGAGAATCATGGAATTGTTTGGGTTGGAAAAGACCCCTAAGATTACTGAATCTAACCATTCCCCACCACTAACCATATCCCAAGGTGCCACATCCACATGTCTTTTAAACACCTCCAGGGATGGTGACTCAAATGCTTCCCTGGACATTCTGTTCCAATGCTTGTGAACCCTTTCAGTGAAGAAAATTTTCTTAATATCCAGTCTAAATCAGCCTAGACATAGGATATGTGTATGACCTGTTACTCAGGAGAAGAGACAAACCCCCACCTGGACACAACCAATAATCTAATGATACTTAAAGAAACATAAGCTTTGTGTTTTTACCCAAAAGAATATGATATCTTGTAGAGCAAATGCTGCTTTCTCTCTACTTCCAATGCTAGGGACAGGGCTATCAACAACCAGAATATTTTCAAATACTGCTAGACAGCTGCTAACCACAGATGACTATCAACTCTCCCTTTATCAGATGGGCAGAAATCTATCAAATCTAGATGAACCTCCCAGGAAACAAACCAAATCTCACCAAGCCTTACCTCGTGCCCTTTCCCCTTGAACTTCACGTTGTCAAACATGTGCCTCAGGGCTGGCAGTCCTCGTTCAGAAATTAACCTGGCAATAGGAAGTGGGGGGAGTTTTAAAACTGGTACTTTCTTCTTCTAATTAACAACAAAGCAAAACCCCAAAACCTCCTCAAACACACACCCTCTCACATGCCTTTAAACAGCTAAAGCCACAGAGCTATTTGGAATATGTACAGAATTAGATATCATCAAGAAAATGCACAAAACATGATAAAAACTGCTGCAAATTACAAGCCAATTTTTAACTGGTGTTTTTTTTCATTGATCATACCTGTATTCCTAGTCCAAGGAGTTTTTCCTTTGGATTACATGGAAAGAAAAGGGAATGGTCAGTTCTAGTATCTATATTGGCCACAAATACAGTTAGATGTGTGACCAGAATATCCACCTGTGGTGTCACTGCCTAACCTCATCAGTGTCTTTCAAACAGAAGAAACCAATCTCAGACTCTTTCCACTGATTATAGAGAATTTACACCAGTTTTAGAGATAACAGCAAAGAAAAATACCAGAATCTTTATACAGGGCTCATCCAGTTTGGACATAAATCAGGAGTAAGTGTCCTTTATGTAGTCTTACAGTCACCAGTACACTGAGGTTTTATTTTGAAGCAGACTTGAATTATATCAAGAGATGTACAGTTCTATGCCTGAAGCAAAATAAAGATGTTTAATGTCTAAACAACAAAAACGTCTCAAGTAAATAAATATGTAAAAGTTAAAGTATCAGACATGTAGTGACTGCCAAGAAGACTTCAAGAACTGTGACTAGTCACAGCATTATACAGGTATAAGGAAAGGCAAGGAATACACAGGCAAGGAATGAAAGTTCAGAGACAGCATCCAAGAGTATCCTCTTCCCAATCTCCTGACCAAACAGGGATCACAGGAACCTTAACCCTTCTCCCACAGACTTATTCCAAATTCAACACACAAAGAAATATTCTGTCAAAAATTACCTCTGAGCATCAAGTTTAGGCATTGGTCTCTTAACTGCTCTCCATGTGGGCACAGCAGAGTCTTTTGTCTGGGACTGCTGGTTTCCACCTGGACCCAGTAAGGAAAATGACACACTTTCAGTAGATAATGCAACTGACATCAACTAGAATTGCACCATGTGCATTGTAAGCTTCTACCCTGACAGAAGTATTCCACTGCAGGTACTGTACTCCAAAATAACACCTGCAGGTTTCACCTTGCTTCCTCCACAGGACACACTGGAAACAAACCCTGCTCTTCAAAATATACCGAGGAATCAACTCCTCTAGCAAAGTTGGCTCCATGAAAGTGACACTTTCATTTTAGAACTTCTTGATTGTATTTCAGATGAGAAATGTATTGGGAGCAGATGCTACTTCTAAAGGTCACGAAACTCAAGTTATCAATAAACATAATTTGACAGGCATGTCCCAAAGTCTCCACTGTGAGATCTGACAGACAGACCTAAAGCACCAGCAGGGCCTTCAAAAAATGAAGAGGTGACATGTGACAATAATCAACGTGTCTCTTAAGAACCAAATACTTTTTGTCTAGGACCTGCAACAGACAAGGCACCACTGCCCATCTCATCTCAGAGGTAGCAATTAGTTATCAGACTGATCCCTTGGCTTACTTTTTGCTACTTTAACCATCAGTAATCTGAAGTTCTTTTCACATATTAAGGAGTTAAATCTAACCAAAATCCTATTTTCTAGTGAACTGACAGAGCAAAGATCAAGGAAAACATGTTTGACACTAGAGGCATATATGAGCAAATATAAACAATAGTTAAAAGTAAAATCTTTCCACTATTACTTCTTCAGTAGACTCTTAAGTTCTTTTCAAATCCTCAAATAATTAAGTTTTACTGTCCTGAAGTATCTTGGATTTCCCCCAGGACATATCATCTTCAAAATCTACTAATATCTCCCTGGAATATTACAGGAAACACTCTTCTCTCTTCTAAAACCCAAGTCACAAAGGACAACTATAGATCATCATATAATCTCTGTAAACATTTTGTCAGAAGAGCTTGAATTCAAATCTACAAAAATACACTTTTCCTACAAGTTGGAAAGCATAGAATGATTCACAATTTACATTCACAAGTTGTTCTCTGACCACTTTTATGCAGCAAACTGAAGGTAACAAAGTACACCACCACCAACTTAGATCACACAGCATCACAAGAGGATTTCTAGGGGTCACAGGTGTTCACCTCCACTAGGCTGAGCCCAATCAGCATCATGTCTTCCTGGGGACGAAGGAGGAGGGAGAGGTGGGAATGTCTCATCCTCTGTGTTGTCATCATCAGGAAGATGAAACAAGTTGTTCTCCAAATAATCTGCCATTGACACAAAGAAGGTCCTGTAAAGAACACCAAAAGCACTAAGAGAGAAGCAGTGAGGCTGCCACAGAGGCAGATAAATATCCCATACACGCCGTGTGTCTGCAGCTTTCGCTGATAAAGACTTCCCAACCAGAAACCAGGTCACATCACACAAGTTAAGCAGCAGGTACCATAGAGAGGGATGACACAACCCAACCCCCCTAACAAAATAAGGTTTGTCATGTTCCAACCTGCCAGAGTTGGAGTCACAGGAGTAAATCAAGACGCATGGATTACCCACACAGCTGTGTGACACATCCCTGACACGCTGGGAGGTGCTAATTCCCCGAACTCACAGCTTACCCACTCCCAAACGCAGGCTGGAGGAGGATTACCCTGTCCCAGCTCCTCCAGCGAAGCTAATTCCAGGGACTCCAGCACAGGCAGATTTGGGATGAGGCTCCAGGAACGACTCTGCTTTATAGGAAGGTTCTTCCTCAGATCGTTTCAGCAAGGAGAGGACACTCCAAGCAGCTCCTACACTGCCCTAAGGCAATGCTATCCCGACCCCATGAGGGAACCTGGGGAAGGCTACAAGGGATCCCGGGGAAGGATGCGAGGGAACCCGGGGAGGGATGCGAGGGAACCCGG
>NW_008660083.1:0-6652 GCF_000695815.1 Acanthisitta chloris
ATGCTGTGATTCTGGTGTCCACAATATCCTGTGGCAAAGTTTCTACAATTCATGTATTCACTCCAATTTTAGCAGGTTCTGTATTTGGAAGCTTTTAAGGATTGAGTGCTACAACCACTTCAAATCGATCTTGAAAGAAGCCAAGAATTGAATCTATCAGAATAACCACTGGAGTGTTTAAAAAATGACATTAATATCAGATATTGGACAGACTACATTCAATTTGTTGCAGGCAGAGCAAATACAGCTCAGGCAGTCAGAGAAGCTGTTTGTCTTGCAACCCTTTGATTACAAGTACCTAAAGTAACAAAGCGCTTGTGTGACAGAAAAAAAATCAGTTTGCACATTTATTTACAGACAAATATGCTGATTTATTGATTTACAGTTGCAATCCACCGGCTGTTCCCTACCTGGGAATGTACTTGACCGACCTGGCATTCATCGAAGAAGGAACACCCAACTTCACTGAGGAAGGCCTTGTCAACTTCTCCAAAATGAGAATGGTAATTTCCTTTTGCTTATATGACTTCCCAACAGGTGTTTAACTGTGTGAGTTAATTATTGGTTTCATTATAGCTGCTTTGAATTTAGCTTCAAGTACAGGTGTATTGGTGTGGTGGAAGATGAGTAGAGATCTGAGACCAATTACTCAATTCAGTCTTCTATCTCCACCTTCTGGAAAACTGAAAAATTGTAAAATTTGTGGTTTTGCAGGGCAAATTTGCCCCCAGTTTGCTCTCCGAGGAATGACAGGGAAAAAAAGCAGCTGTCTGAAGCTCGTGAAGGAGCCACAAAAAGACTTTTTAAAATAGCCAGAATTATAGGAATGCAGTGAGTCATCAGGAAGAAGCAATCACAATGTTCTTTTCAAAGTGTGCTAGGGTCTAGCTAAGAAGCACTTTAAAGTTGATTTCTCTCCGCTGACATGTAATGCTGTTTTGTAACAATTACTCAGAGGGAAGCATGGAAATTTCTCTTCGAATCTCAGCTTAATGCCCTTCTCAGGGCTCCACACTGCTGCAACCACTCAAGGTGAGAGAAAAGAGCGATTGTCAGTGTGGGAAGAAGAAGGACAAGGTGGTTCACTTGAGGATGACTGGAGAGCAAATGTTTGACTTGGGAAAGTGAAGTGCTTGGAAACTGTTAGGACACAACCTCTGCCCTGCCCTTCCCTCCTCCTGAGATAAATTTAATTATTTGGTGCAAAATTTTTGCTTTATGTGGTTTAGCTGAAGTCTAACTGCAGTTGTACTTACATACATGTATTCTTTTGAAAGATCTCACATATTATCAGAGAAATACGCCAGTTCCAGCAGACCTCCTACCGCATAGAGCATCAGCAGAAGGTAAGACTCTCACCTACACATAAAATCAGAGCTGTGGCAGCAACTAGATGTGAAATACAGCAGTTGTTGAAAGCTAAAGTCAGTGTATTCTGCTCCCACACATAGAGGAGGGGACAGACAGATGCATGGGTGGGGCTATGAGACCTTCACCCTGGCAGAAACTTATTGTTGATGCCTTGTGTAGATGTTTTTTGCTCCTTCTCTGGAAGGTCTCTGGAGATTAGCAACTTTTCAATATCTGAAGAGCCTACAAGGGAGCTGGAGAGGGACTCTGTGTTAGAAACTGCAGTGACAGGACAAGGGGTAATGTGTTCAAACTGAAGGAGAGAAAGTTTATGTTAGATATAAGAAAAATGTTTTTCCCTGTGAAGGTGGTGAGACACTGGCACAGGCTGACCAGGGACGTGGTTGCTGCCCTGACCCTGGCAGTGTTCAAGGCCAGGGTGGATGAGGCCTTGAGCAACCTGATCTAGTGAGGAGGTGTCCCTGCCCATGGCAGGAGATTGGGACTAGATGATCTGTAAGGTCCATTCCAACCCCTAAATTCTATGATTTTGTGGTTCTGTGATTGCAGTCTTTGAGGGTCTGGTGTATGGGGTTCAAAGGGAAATGTGCTTCCTGCCCTGGGGAGATGTAGTAATTGTCCAGGGAATCACTGAGACCTGGGATTAGGGGACAGGGGATCCCCCAAGCAGCTGCTAGGACAGCCTGCCAATCTTTTTACCCTTGTCCCTCTTGGGAATAATGCAGGTCTGACCAAAGCTGGTCTGTGCCTTCAGAGAAGGCTCATCTTAGACTCCAGAAGAGCAGACTGAGGTGAGGGAACCTGGGGAAGGATTTGCCCATTCCTAAGGGGATTTAATTGAGTCCCGGAGCAGTGCAGGTGCAGCTTTATACCAACAGCATTCAAACAAGCACTTGGGTTTCTCCAGAAGGCAACATGAGGACGTCTCAGGAGAAACAAAAGCAGAGAAATTTTTGTGACAGTGACATGCAGTTTGTCCCTCTGTGTTTCTTCCACTCCAGGTCACTCACTATTTACTTGACAAGACACTTATTATAGACGAGGACACCTTGTATGATCTTTCCCTGAAGATTGAGCCCAGACTCCCTGCCTGAAGCACCAGCTCTGCCCCAGACCCTACAGAAAGCTTTAGTACAATGGACAGAATCATGCATACCATGTCCTAAAGACAGCAAGGGAAGTATGGAGAAGAATGCCAGTACTCTTTTCCAACAAGAGATACATAGCATTTCCCTCTCAGGCAACAAAAATGGGAGGTGGAAGACAAAAGACGCTCCCTACTTGGATTAAGTGATTGCTGCTTTGCAAATATAATATTTTGCAGTAAGGACTATGATTTCATGGAAAATAAGAGACTTTCTTGTGAACAGATACTCCCGGCAGCCATCTTATGTGACAGATTAGAGGGTACAGATTCAGCCGCCTTATGTGACAGATTAGAGGGTACAGATTGAAATGGTGATGATAGACTCAGGTATGTTAAGATAAAGAAGCAAAATGAGATGTCTAACTGCGTTCACTGAGGCAGTAACAGTAGTGGTGTCCTCATATTTTATTAATTTCATTGGATAAACAGGATTTTAACAGTCATCTGCTGCTTTGGAGTGACAATAATACAGCATCTAGTAACTTAAGATCTGCAACTCCTTGGAGCACTCATGACATACTCAATGCTACACTTTATAAAGCATTTCCTTCTCTAAATGTCTCCTCAGCCTTTTCTAAGGTGACTGATTGTACCTATACATCATTTGTAAATATCTCTTTTTCATCAATGAGTGTCTTTACAGCATGGGAAGTGAATGGACTGGTGGAATGGCTGTAAATACTGGGGAATGTGAGGTGAGGGATCCGGATGCTCAGTGGATGGGATGGTGAGTCACATTGCATTCAGCCCTGGAAAAGGCACTTTCTTTTCCTGAACCTTCTGCAGCTTCTCTGATAAGTCAGGCTACAGAGCACTTTCTGGACACACTGTGGAGAGAAATACATGTCTGGTCTGGCAGCAGGTGGTGATCAGCAGTGAACACTCAGAGCCAGAGTGACACTTTTGTTTTACGTGGGATCAGTGGTTTGAAAAATATCTTGTGTGTTCAATCAGCTGGCACTGACTTAGCTCTAAAATCCTTCACATCAGTGGCAAACACTGAATGCCAGCAAACACAAAGTATGTATTTTTGTCTGAGCTAGTGATTATGACTTGCACATGGGCATATGTTTGAGGAAGTGTGCTGTTTATATATGTTTTCAGAGCCTCTGGTTTTATGGCATAGCAGGTAGATAGATGTCATTTCTACAGCTGTTTGGTGATTTTCCTGATTCTCCTGATCAAGGAATTCCTAAATTTTCCTGATCAAGAGTGGCCTGTCCTAGCTGCATGGAAGGTGAGCTCAAATGCATGCTGTAAAGGGCATCATAGTTGTGTTAGCACCGCTAAAACACAACATTGGCTGGAAAAGTGTCCTTACTTTTCCAATGATACACAACACAGGTGTTAGCACTGCTGAAACACAACATTGGCTGGAAAAGTGTCCTTACTTTTCCAATGATACTCAGCAAGCTGGAAAAATAGGGCTATATCACCATATACCTCCCTTAAATCCTCTCAGGGAGACAGATATTTGACACAGATTGTGACTTAGGCCTGTTTGATCTGACATTTCTCACCATGGTCATGATGCTTAGTGCTGGCGATGAAAAAAGGACCTGCCTGGCTTGTGGTTTGTGTCTTTATTTGCACTTTAATTAAATTGCTGGCCCAGCCCAGAGCTGCACAATGAGCCCCATTCATTCTGTCTTTGGGTGTAGCTGCTAGCATTTGTAAATGTACCTTAGCAATTGTAAATTTCATTAAGGTTCTTCTCCACAAGGACCAACTCTGTAAATACCTGCATGGGGAAATGCCACAGATACTGGAAAATCTCCTTGGTTAGAGACAACAAGGGAAAAGGAAATGCCAGGAACACTTCTAAATAGTTCTGGATGATAATTGCTGTAGAAATGAACATGGGGAAAATTGCTTATAGAAGCTTTTTATTGTCAAAAACGTGTTTCTTCTCATTAATGACTGGCAAGAAGCTGATTGCATCCCAGTGCATGATATGAGGAAAAAAAGCATGGTTTATGTGGACCGCAAAACCAGCTGACTGTGTGTTTTCTGTACAAAAGCACTTACCATGTAGTAGTTTCATAAAACACTTTGAAGCAATGGAGCAACAGGGAAAAACATGGTCCAAAAAGTGATTTCTTAGCTTGGTTTTATTGTTTCTTTGTTAACAAAGAAGATGTGTAACGACTGTCAGTGTCCAAAGGCATCTTTGTTGTATGGTATGAACTGCTGCTTTATCTACCTGTACCCCATTCTACCAAATCTCCTCCTGTATGGTATGAACTGCTGCTTTACCTGCCTGTACCCCATTCTACCAAATCTCCTCGCTGTTCTTAGGGTTACAGGGTACAACTCTTCATCTTACTATTTCCACAATTTGTTGTTTTTGTACTGTGTGTGTGTTGGTTCATAACATCCGACATGTTTCAGCGCTTGTGACACGCAGGGTCAGTGCTGTGCTTGTGCTGCAGTGTGGCGGATGGACAGATAGGAGGACAAAAGGGTTAGACATGGGCTTTTCCAAAGGTGCTGAGCATCCATACCATGAAATCAGTAGGAAATGTGGTAGTTCAGCCCCTTTGGAAAAGCATATTCTACTCACATGCCAAAGGTTGCCTCTTGGGTCAGTGGCACAATTTATATTAAAGTCACTAGAGTAGTTAAGTGCTTGATTTGTGTGCAGAGCAACAACAACAACAAAAAAAACCACTAAAAAAAGGTTATGGTCACAGTAAAAAAAAACCCCACCAAACACTAAAAAAAGGTTATGGTCACAGTAATGTTTGATTTGCTGATGGCTAATGTTGATATTTCTGCTTGGGGATACAATATGTTCATTAAAGCACAGGAGGTGACTGTTTGAGGAAGTGAGGATGCACCTTGTTACCCACAACCCTCACCAGTGCTTCAACCCTCTACTCACAGCTGGAAACAGGTGTGTTCGGCTGTGTGCTTCATGTGGAAGTGGCCTGAGTGCCTCTGCTACAGTCCTGCTGCAGTGTTTGGGCTATGGTGAATAGTCAGGAGTCAGCAGCAACCTGCTTTGTGTGAGGCTTTGCTCAGTGCCACTATAACCAGCTGGTCCAGTGGTCTACCTGTGGGGCACACAGGGATCTTGGGGCTCCTCACTGCCAGCTTCTCTGTGCCACTCCACCACAGCCATGTAACATATAGATATAGGAGTCTCAGTCATCAACCACCCACTCTTTGCCTCTGTTATTTTTAGGGAGTCTCCAAGTGAGGACTTTGTCACTGGGGACTTGCTGTCTTTTAGGATCTTGTCCAATACAGCCATGAAAGCATAACAGACTCACCTTTTCCTGCAAATGGCACAGCTGTGAAAGCGTAACAGACTCACCTTTTCCTGCAAATGGAGCTGGGAAAGCCCAGCTGATTCAGGGTTCAGGAGAAAGAGAAGGGCTAAAGCGCCTCTCTACTTGCCTTTCTGAGCTCCTCAAGCCCTGCTGCACCAGTTGGACGGAGGGCCAGACACCCCAGGGCAGTCAGGCTGGCTGATGGCAATGGGGATAGCATTAATTCACTCACTGCTTTGCAGTGGGCACATCTGCCAGCAAATTCCCAAGGGGACCTCTGCAGTGTTGTGGTTTTTATTGCATAAGTAGCAGCCCAGACTGAGCCCCTAGTGACCTGGGAACCTGGGCAGCAGCACAGACACATCCCCCTCCTGTGACAGAGAGCTGATACAGGATTAGAGTTGCCTTCACCCCCAGCCTTCACTCCCCCCATCCCTCTCCTCCCAGGACTGAACTCTCCAGTGTTGTTAGTGGGCTGAGCCTGTGACTAGTCATCCAGTAAAGAAAACCTAGCCCTGTTAGGTTTGTAGTGGCAGTGTTTGTTCTGTCCCTTTCTTTCGGCTAGTCCTGTGACATGCAGACACTTAACTTCACAGTGAGACGTGATAACTGGGACTGATCACCCTTATTTAAGAGTAAGGAGGAGGTCCCCATCCTGTTTTTTGCTTTCCTAGTTCTTAATACTGGTTATTGTTCTGTAGGATTAAAAGTAACTTTACTATTTTAATTATTTATTGACTTAAACTATGTTGATTTTGACATCAGGACATGCTCGCTATCCCAGATTTCCCTTCATAACGTTTATTATTTATTTTAAGAATTTTACAAGAACATTATGTTATTTGTATTGACACTCTTT
>NW_008660083.1:6678-8041 GCF_000695815.1 Acanthisitta chloris
ATTTGAAGCTCTTACCCATAGAGACACTTTTAGTCACTCATAATTGTTACTCATTAAGGGCAAAATCCTTCAGACCTCATTCATCCTTAGGCTTCACCGAGAGCTTTTCATACATTTTTGGGGATCTGGCTCTCAGCTATTTTAATTATCCTTAGGCTTCACTGAGAGCTTTTCATATGTTTTTGGGGATCTGGCTCTCAGCTATTTGACTGTTACAGTCTTTGCCTCCAAAGGTCAAATGTCTCTGTACCAGGATGCTTCGTATCCGATTTGCTGCTCAACGATGGTTGTTCTGTTGTACCTTTACTCTTGGAATAGTCCCTGAAGTTTCTGTTGCTTAGGGGAGTAGATATATGTTTATTTTGACAGATGTACCTATATCTAACACGTTGCTTAGTGCACAACCCATGCATGTATTGTAACTTATCTTTTGACCTGAGGTGATTGCTTTGTATTGTTAGTAAGGCATAGCAGGCAAGGTGCTGTGCCTGGATGCTAATTAAACACTCTTTTATTTCCCTGAGTTTCAAGGGTCCTTATTGGAATTTGTTTCTTTTTTTTACCTCCCGTGGTGAATAATTAAATCTACTCCTTCTGAATAAGTGAGTCTTTCAGGAAACCAAGACAAGGGCAAAACTCAGAGGAAATTCTGGGTCTGTACTGGAAAAGAATAGCTTGGATTACTGCATTTAATTATCTTTTTTTCTCTCATGATGTATTATACCTGCTGTGAGCATCATTGGGAGTAACTGACATTGAGTTTGGACTTGTGTCTACACATCCCTGGCCTGGTGTCCTGTCCTGGATCTAGAGAAAGTGTAAAGCCGCATTTTATACCCAAGAAAAGACAGAACACATTATGGGTTTGTAGGTATGTTCTGTCCACTCTCTTGTGAAAGCAGAACAAGTCACATGGAGGTAAAATGACTTGCAACTTGAAGGAAAATAATTAGCAGAGTTTAAGACTACAAAACCTGGTCTCCAGAATGTGCTATGTGCTTTAATAACTGTTTACTGCTCTCCTGTGTTTTGCTTGGTAGTTTCATTAAGATAGAAAGATGCCTATTAAATTTGTTTCAAGAATTAACATATACTAAACAAGGAAACAGCAATAGCACATCAGGTCTGGTCCCACCTCTCTGTTCAGGCAGGGCCATCCCAGAGCACATGGCTCAGGGCTGTGTCCAGATGGGTCTAGAATATCTCCAGTGAGGAAAATCCATGACCTCTCTGGGCAATGTGTTCAGTGCTCAGTGACTGCACAGGAAAGAAGTTCTTCCTCAGGTTCAGGTGGAACTTCCTGTGCATCAGTTTTTGCTTGTTCTCTCTTGATTTATTGGTTTGCACCACCAAGAAGAGCCTG
>NW_008660084.1:0-5618 GCF_000695815.1 Acanthisitta chloris
AAACCCCCAGGGAAAGGTGTCCCCCCATCCCCTCCAAGGCACACGGTGGGTGAACATCACCCCATTGCTCCCCCTGGCCACAGCCCGCGGACGGTGTCCGAGGCTCCGGTGGGGACGAGGACAGGAGGATGCTGGGGTGGGCGTGGGGACACGCGGCCCCCGGGGGCGCCGGGGCGCGACTCGGGAGCGCCTGGCTGCGCTCAGCACTCGCAGCACACTGCTGCCATCTCGTGTCCTCGACACTCGTCCCCACAGCCACAGCGCCGCGCTGGCCCCACTCGAGAGGGGCTGGGGCATCTTAGGCAGGGGGGCACTGCAGGCGCTCCCAGCCGCTGCTCCAGAGCGGGCACAGCCTCCCAAGAAAGCAGCTCCTGCGGCACAGCCTTGTGCTCCATCACCTACACACCAGCCCATGGGCTGCAGGCACAGTGGGCAGAGGTAGGATGCCACGGTGCCCCTTTCTGTGGTGAGCTCCTGCCTGGGCTTGCATGGCCCCAACCCATGCCTGGACCCTGCACCATGCCACCTCTACCCGCAGCCCAAGAGCCCTTGGATCACCAGATAAAGCACCAAAGTTCTTCTGGGGAAAGAGAGGTTTTATTTCTGGCTTTCCAGAGGCTGTTTGCCACCCAACAGGGCAGCATGGAGCATGGGCAAGGTGCTGGCAGAGCATACTGACAAGGGAGGATGCTCCTTGCCTCACCAAACCCCACATCCCTCCAGCCCCTCCCTGCTGGAGTACTCGCAGTGCCAAGCAGCAGAGTCCCTGTATGGTGCTACCCATTCCAGAGGCTAAGCCTTGGCCCGAGCCCTGGCACCTGCCTGGCCTTTTGTTGTTTATCCATGGACACTGGTGCTCCCCAGGCTTTCCAGGTGTCCAGTGATGCACTCTGGCTTCCCTAGCGACTGCAGGTGCCTGGCTGCTCTGCATGTCCCAGCAGTGCCACAGGGACACGTGTCCCTCTCTGCAGCCCGGCCACCCTCAGAACCTTATGGATGCACCATGGCCTGACTTCCACCAGAACCCTCAGAGCCCTGGCCCCATGTGTCCTCTTTCTGCCCCAAAATGCAACCGTTTGTCCCCAAGAGAGCAGCAGGTACTGCAGGGCCAGGAGCATTGCTGATTCCACACCTCACCTTTTTTCAGCACTTCCCCTTCTTCCTGGTGTTTCTGGTGTTCCAGGTTCCTGCCACAGCTATCCCACAACAAAACAACGTGCCAGCCCCAACCATGGGTGATGGAGCTGGTCACTGGGCAGCGCTTGGAACAGGAGGACGAATCCATGGGCATCTGCCGGTAGCAGCTCCACTGCCTTCAGGGCTGAATTTGTCCCAGATCCTTGAACAAACCGCTGGCAGCCCCCGTGTTGGAGCAGCACCTCCCTCCAGCATGCAGTGAGGGTGTCCCTACGAGCCCCGGGGTGCTCGGTGGGGAGCGTGCAGGGCATAGAGCTTCTCCCAGCAGGTCGACAGCCTCTCCGCCTTCCTCCCGATCTCCCGCAGCAGCTTCCTCCTGCGGCCAGGTCCCCTGTGCCGCGGCTGTGCCCGGGTGGGGCGCAGTGTGCTCTGTGGTCATGTGCCAAGGGAGGGAGCAGAAACCCCCCCCATCACACAGGCATTAGTCAGGGGACAAAAGTCATCACACGTGGGGTCTGCATGGGCAGAATTGCAGGCTGACGTGGCCAAACTGCCCATGGCCGTGGCAAGGACATGGTCTCCGGTCTCCAGGAGTCCCCAGGTGGGCTCCACGTGGAGACAGCAGTGTGCATCCCACAGCATGGCCACAGATATCAGATCAGGTCTCCAGAGCAGCAGCAGCTCCATCCCACCTCAGCACATCCCAGGCAGGGTTGTCCCCAGCCGATGTCCCCAGCAGTGGCAGGGAGGACAGCAGCACACCAGGGCCAGGCAGAGCCAAGAGCCAGCACCTTGCTCTCTTGGGGTTTCCCTGCTGGTTAATGAGTCACTGGCACTGCTATAGGGAACCTTCTGGATGGGATTTCCCCAGAAGAGCTCCAGAGATGTCAGGGGAACCCAGACCAGCTCTTTAGGGAGAAATCCCAATTGTTGCCCATGAGAACCCAGGAATGAATGCACCTACAGGGTGAGCATCCCACTGGGACAAGGCCCTGTGTTCCCATCAGCCATGGCATCACAGCACAGGTAGGAAAACCCTCTTGGGAGCTGGTGGTAAAACCCCAGCAGCTTGTCCCATACTGCTACACCTGGACATCCCTCCCTGGCCAGTCTAAAGCTCACTGGGATGGATGTGCCATCAGCATCCCCCAAGATCCTGGCATGTTGTGGGCAGAGCCTGGAAACTCCTCACGGGCAGCCAGGAAAGGGTGCAACAGGGCAGGCTCTGCCCACAGCCCTGGAGGACTGAGAGCCACCAGGGTGGCTGGGAAGGGAAGGGCTCCCACCTTGCTGATTTTCCTGCAGTTCTCCCGGAGCACAAAATCAGTGGTCTTGACCACGTTCCAGACTGCCTGCTCTTCAGGGCCACGCTGGTTGCTGGCCCCCACCTCCTGCAGGGACATGCTGATGTTGTAGATGGACAGCAGGATCTTCTGGTCCTAGAGAGGAGAGAAGCACATGGTCCAGGCAGGGAGAGAGCTCCGTGGCATCCTGGAAGCTCAGCCCATGCAACACCCCAGCCCTGGGTCCCACAGTGCTCACCTTGTCGGAACGACAAGCCGGCCCTGCCCTCCCGCTCCTGTACACTGACCCAGTCAGGTTTTTCTGGAGAAATAAAGCAAGAAGACTCAGGACCTGATAGCATCAGTGCCTCCACGTGGGGCAAGAGTCCCCTGTTAAAACACAACACTTTCCCCAACGCTGCTGGCAAAGCAGCCAGCTCAGTATTAAGCTTCCAAGCACATCCCTCCCCACATCCCACAGCAGGGCTGCACCCAGAGAAGCATAATTTGCATTCCCCAGAGGCAGGGCTGGGGCCCCAGGCAGACACCGCCTCGGCTCACCAGGTTCTGGATCTCATAGAAGATGACGGCGCGGTACTGCAGGAGGATTTTGGCGATGCTGCATCTCCTGCCTCTGCTCAGCACGGCCACAAGCAGGAGCAGCAGAACAGCACAGGAGAGAGCCCGGGGGAAAATCTGCCAGGGAAGGGCTCTGAGTCAGGCAGAGATGAAGGGATGCTTCAGGCTCTGCCTTCAGCCCCTACTCACAAGTCCCATCAGACCTGTCCCTGAAGATGCAGCATGTGCCAGAGGAGCCTTGACTGTCTCCCAGCATATCTCCCAGAGGATATCCTCCCAGCTAAGCCATCTCCTCTTGGAGCAAAGCCCTTGGGAAACTGCTCCAGCTTCAGCTCAGCCCAGAAGCACTGTCCATGGCACACACAGAGTTCTCTCTGGTGCCAGCAGCTGGGTTCTTGGCACCAAGCTGTGCCAGGGACCTGTGTCAGTCTATGGGACTCTTCTCTGACCTCTCTGCCCAAACAGGGTTCCAGTAGATCCCTAGTTTGTGGCATTTCAAGGCCAGAACCTCAACCACCAAAACCCAAGGGGGGTAGAGAGGGACATGCCCTGTTCCTCGGAGAGGAGCTGGAGGCAGGAGCTGCCTGGTCCCCACCAGCAATGTCCATGCCTTGACCAAAATGGATTCAAACACCCTCAGAAGGATGGTCCCACACCTCTACTGCATGGATGGAATTAACACAGCATTTTCCCAGCTCCCCCACAGGTCATACTCCTTCCAGGCTCAGGTACCTTACCATGAGCCAGACAGGAGCAGCAGAAGTGCCTGCTCTCACCAGCACATTTGCCTGGCTGCCATCAAGCCTCCCAGCTCCAAACCTTCCCCACAGCCCCATGCTGGCTGTGGCAGAGAGGGGAACCCCAAGTGCTGACACCTGAGCTGGTGGGGGGGGCACTGGGAGGGGGTGGATGGACCCTCTGAGGGATGAGTCCCAAGGCTTTGAAGAAAAACCAGTGCAAGCTCAAGTGACCAGAACCAGGGGTATTTGCGCAGCCCCACAGCAGTGGGGTGAGGATGGGGAGCCCAAAACCTCTGCCAGGAAAGGATCCCAACAGCTTGCCATGTCTCCACATCACTGAGCGATGGCACAGGACTAGGGCTCCATCCTGGCATTTCTATCCTTTCATGTTTTCAGGAAAAGCCCCCCCTAAACCCCCCCTTCAACATCCTCCCCCGCTGCAGGTGTCAGGTCTGGGCAGGCAGAAAGCAGCTCAGCTCCTTCCAAATATGCAACCCCTGCGTCGCGGCCAAAGCGCGAGCGAGGAGGAAGGGGCAGCATCTCTGCCTGCAGCCATTGTCTGTGCCACCCGTCACAGCTCTGAGGGTCACTGCCCTCCCAGCCACCTCTGGCTCTTGGCCTGATCTGCTCTGAGAAGCCAGAAGGAAGAATTTCCCTTGCTGAACTCCAAGCTCAGGCAGACTCCATCCATCCTGCCCTTCCTGGGGGAACCTGGGGGTTGTTCGTAAAACCTGCATCCGCTCCGTCCGTGCTTCCCACTCGATGACAGGCTGGACCAGGCCCCAAAAGGGTGAGGAAACCTTTCCCCACCCTCCCACAGCTCAGCAGGAGTGATGGGGGCTCAACATGAGGCAAAACCCAACATGGCACAAGTCTGGGAACCCATGGGCACAGCCATCACCTCAGAGCACCAGCCCATGCAGGGAGACAAATCCACATACAACCAGTACAAATCCCACTGGGCTCTTCAGTTTCCTTAATCACCATGTGCCTTTCAGTAGAGCTGTGCTGGGTCCATCCAGGCACTGGGAAAGGCAGGGAAGAGCCTCCTCATGCTGCTAGCTCTGCTCCTCACAAACCCACTGAGAGATCTTGCCCCAGAGGTGATTCAGCAGAGAGCTGAGGGTATAATCCTTGGGGACAGCAAAGGAGAGCACTACTTCCATAAGGACACCCTGTCCAAAGTCTAAGGGTTGCCCTCCACAGAAGCCTCCTCCACCAGGAAGACAAGGCCATGCAATTTTACCATTAAACTAAGAATGACTTCCCTGAATTGGTTTATTAAACAACTGGAACCCAATTCCAGGAGAAAGTGCACCAGCATTCCCAGGCAGCCAAGGCTGGCACAGGGTTCAGTCTTCAGCACAGGAGGAAGAGCAGTCAGAGAAGCCCAGAGAGCAGACAGGGCAGGAGCTCAGCAGGTGCTTCCCACCCCACACCCCTCCACAGAGTGGGGAAGCAGCATGAAAAGTGAGGGATGTGGGGAGAGACCACGCTGGCAAATCTTTCTCCTGGCTTCCCACCCTTCAGAATGGAGTGGCTGATTTAGGGTTGTTCCTTCTCACTTTACCCCCATCCCACAGCAACAGGCTACAGGCAGGTAGCACATCCCTTCCTAAGGGAGAGCTGGCAGGGAAGGAGCAGCCTGGGGAGTACTGCTGCAGGACGAGCACAGCTAATCTCTTCCTCACTCTAATCCTCCAGCAAATATGAGGAGATAAGGGAAATCACCATTATTGATAGAGCAGCTCCTGGTGGCACTCCTGTCAGTCACAGCCGTGGGGGCAGCGAGGGGCAATGCCTGGTGCCTGCCCAGGAACACCAACAGGGTCCCAGGTGCTTCCAGCCAGATCGACCCAGTCCCAGACACCCTCCGAGC
>NW_008660084.1:5662-5884 GCF_000695815.1 Acanthisitta chloris
AACCCCTCTGTCCCCCCTCGCGGCCCCAGCCACGTCGAAGCCTCATCCCAGCCAGGTCCAAGATCTATCCCAGCCAGGTCCAAGTCTCGTTCCAGACACAGCAGCTTGGTCCCAGCTGGACCAGCCTTCCCGGTCAGACCAGAGCCCCTTTCCCCACGGAATCCCTGCCCCATCCCATCGCAACCCTCTCCGCCAGATCCAAGCCCCATCTCGATCCAGCCC
>NW_008660085.1:0-23784 GCF_000695815.1 Acanthisitta chloris
GGGACACGCGCGGGTCGCACGGGGCCCTGGCAGCGCTGCGCGGACAGTGCCACCGCAGGCTGAGCTGGCGCTGAGCGACACTGCTGTGCTGGGCACAAACACGCGGGTGTTGTCACGGAGTGCCAGGCACGACCATACTCCGCGTTTTCCTTCAGGAAGAGCTGCCACAGTCGGAGGAGATGCCCAGTGCCTGCTGCCCGTGTGTGTGAGCCAGGCGGGGCTGGTGTCAGCAGCCTGGGCACTCCTCGGGGCTCCTGCACCGCCTGACCCGGGTCTGGGTCATCCTTCCCCCCCTCTCTCCATCAGCTCCCACCACCGCACACTGAGCTGGGAGGATCCCACACAAATCTCAGTGGCAGCGAGACCTGTTAGTGGCTCTACATGGTTCTGATTCTCCTGTTTCTGAGTTTGCGTATTTTGGCATTTAAACATCATGCAGCAGATGTGTGCCTTTCACACAATCCCTCGGCCTCAGAGGCTGAAGGCAGAAATGCTCCCACAGACAGAAAACTAAGCTCCTCTGGAGTGTAAGCTGCAAAGCCTCATGCACTGACCACATCTATGTATAGAGTGAAAATCTACTATACATCTATGTATACAGTGGAAAATACTGTACACATTTATGTGCACAGTGAAAATGGCACTAAAATGTTCTGTTTCTCCGATTTTTAATGGTCAGAAGGTGGTGCTTCCCACTGGCCATAGCTGAAATCTGTGTGTCATTGAGACAGGGGTAAAAGCTGTACACTGAACCCCCAAACACGTACAGAGGGTGCACAGTCACAGATGTGCTCACACACAGACATGTTGCATGATGTGTAGAGAGGTATATTAATACGTGCATTTAAAATTTAGAAAATCCCTCATATTGGAAAAACATCTACCCAAGTGTCAGGACCCCAGATTGTAACTGTGGGACAGGCAGTAGTAAGAGTTCAGGGGATTAGTTTTTAATTTCAGTCTCACCCCTCAGTTGGTGTTTATATGCTGTGTGGCCTTGGACAAGTTATTTTGCCTTCTTTGAGCCTCATTTTTTTACTCTCCCATCTCTCACCTGCCTTATCCTCAGACACAGAAAGTCCTGAGAGCTCTGCTCACCTTTTTTTGTGAGACCAAAGTGTTGGTCAGGCCATGTGATCCCTGTCCTAGCAATAGTGACTGGCTCCATAATGGACCAGTGATAAGCAATTCATTTATCACGTGGGTCATTTCAAATTTGAACAGAAATTCAGGAGTTCCTAAAAGTTAAACTTTGCTATATGTGAGCTGAGGTTTACCAGGTGGGTATTTCAGAGTGAACTCCCTTTCAGGTGCCTCTTGTGTCACATCCTGCACTAACACCCTACATTTTACGATGAACACTAGTATCAGAAATTCCTTTCCTTCACTTTAAACTGTACATTTTCCATTTTATTAAACATTTACCCAAATCCTTCTTGTTTTTAAAACTCCCCTAACTTACCCAACTGAGATCCGATGATGATTTGAATTTCAAGTCCTTTAGAATTTCAAGCTGTGAGGCATTGACTGCAAGACCTAGAAGACGAATTCCAGGTTACAGACTGCTTGAGGGAGGAAGGGCACAGAAAAGGGCAAATGAGTTATTTGAATATCTAAGCAGGATTTTTGCATTTATAAAGGCCACTAACTATCCAGAGAACCAGTAGCTGCAGCATTTAGCTTCAGGCTCTTCTGAAAGCCTCACGTGACAAAGAGTGCAGAATTTTCCTCTCTCCTGACCCTAACAAAATTGCTTTTTTGTGTGTGTCTTTGCAGTGTTCATTGTCTTCTATATGGACAATAACAGGCACCAATGAAAATAAAATGATATGGCCAACAAGTAAGAGGAAATGGAAACTGTTACACACGTGGAAACACATTGAAAGTGCAAGCAGAAATTAATAAATGCTACAAAATCTCATCACTTGTGGTTAGCCCTATCCTGACCCCATTGGAGACCATGGCAAAACCCATCCAGTGTCAGTGGGAGCTGTGCTGTACTGCACTGAGGGATGTTAAAATCTAAGATGTACATTCGTACAGGTCTTTAGCACATTGTGTTCTTCACAATGGGCACCTTTGCTTCTTCCACAGATCTTGTGCTGGTCGTGATGTCCAATAGGAGCAGTTCCTCCAGTCAGAGTAACGTTGTCAAAACCCATTGTGCACACCTGGAGGACTCCATAAATAACTGAGGGAAATGACAGCATTCTGTGGAGCTGGAAACTGCTGCTGCCCCAGGGAGGTCTGAGGTTGTCTGTTGAGTTATTGCCAGTCGCTCCTGGGCTGTGTAAGCCCCTGGGTGGTTTTCATCAGTGTGATTTGGTTGTTCTTATTTACACAGTTGTTCCCAGTCTTGCTCTCTGCTGTATTTTGAACCATTTGTGGTGTGGAGGCAGAGAGAAGTGTGAGTAAAATCTGAGCTGCAGATCCCTTTTGGGGATGTTGTTGATGCTGAAAAAGAAGCTTGGATTTCAAAGTCCTCATCAGGCAGCTACCATGGTTTGGCACTGGCAGTGAATTACTGCTGCAGGAGCAGTGCTTTCAGGGAAGGCTTGGAGCAGGCCTGGGTTTGGGCCATGGTTTAACAGTCAGGAAATCAATCCTGGCTTGGGGATAAATAAGTCAGGTTGGTCTGTCTTTTCTTTCTCAGCCTGAGCATGGAACAGCTTGTAAACTGTCACCATTTAGCTCACACAGTGGAATGCAGTGAAACTGAGAGACACACAGCGATTTTTCAATTTGATGTATAAATAGATTACGGCATTTTCAGCATTCCAGTCTTATGATCAAGTGGAATCCAGATCAGGTTTCATTTAACCTAGTTAAGAGAGCAGTGTGAACGGTTTCAGATAGCTCACGTGGAGTCCAGCAGATATCCTCTCATGTATTGCAAACTCATATTGAGTAAAGACTGATAGCAGTAGTGGAGAAAGTCCACATCTCTTCACTGGACTTGTGTGTCTGAAATCTTTCTGTCTGGGTGTATTTTAATGGACACTTCAATAATTCACTGCTGAATTTCCTGGAATCTAGGTTGCTCCTTTTCTTGAATAACTCTTCTTTGAACTGTAAGTAATCACTTTACTTTGTGTATCAACCATTATTCAGGCTCTTTACCAGCTGTATCAGTTACCTCTCAGTGCTAAAAGCATGAATAGTGACAGGGCATTTATTTTTAATATGTTGTCTAAGCAAAAAGGGAACATGCACACATCTCAGAGAGCTCATCAGATACCTCAAATAACCTACGGCACGACTTGAGCTATCGTTATGGATCCGTTGGCAGCACTGAGTTCCTAAGGGGTAGGTCCTTACATGTAGTACTTGTGGTCCACACATAATACTTGTGGCATAAATGGAACAGGAAGTGTGGAGTAGAAAGATGGTCTGCTTTTAGGATGAGAGAGCAGTTACAGAGTAGACATTAAAGCCATTGCAGCTCCATAATAATAATAATAATAGTATTTAGATGGCCTATGTATATGGATTTTCCAGGGAGTCCTGATTGTTTGGAGTGGTGGTATCTGTGCTCTCTAACTAGCTGAGACAACATCCATTTGGTTCGAGTATGTGAGATCCTCAGGTTCAAAGGTGAACCTGCACCTGTGCCCCTCTGTTTCGCTTCCACAATGCCCTTTCCTCCTCTTTCAGTGCTGAAGCAGGCAATCAAGAGCAGAGATCAGGGCTGGATAAATAAAGGTGTGGGGGAACTGTACACATTCAGGTTCTGAGTAAGTTTTGACAGCTCTATTGTACCACTTCATGTGGGATGTGGGGCAGCAATCAGCCAAGACTGGTTCCCTGTCCTGTTCTGCACACCCCATAAACCTGCAGTCTGCAACAGCTGCAACTTTCTTGCAGAAGCACAGCCATGGGTTCGGAGTGGATAGTGGGTTGATGGATTTTCTCTGTCTCCATATGGAAGCTGCATGAGACATATACACAAAACGGTAACACTTCTGTGGCTAACTCCTGCTTTTCTCACTCGACTGCACAGCTGCTGCAAAAGCCTGTGCTGCACCTACTGAAACACTCATGCTGTCAGACACTAAAATGGTGTGGTGAATGTAAACCTGAATTCTGTTCACATAAATCTCAGGTTTTCTGCTGTCAATTTCATTTTGACTCTCACACAAGTATTTCTGCTGAAATCCACTGAAAGAGAATGGTCAGGGAAATGGAGACATTGCTCAGCAAAACTGGAAGTGTTGAGGGTAGACGAGTTGTTTGTGATGAGCTGCATTTATGTTGTTATCATTTTGTAAAGGAACACTTACATTATTAACATAATTAACAGACGATCTGTTGTCCTTCATCAATGCTGAAGAAGTGGTCTCAGTGTATATCCAGGTGTGCAAATTCAAGCCACTTTCAGAGGTGTGTTTTGGGAGCCTGAGAAAAACGGGAAAGCAGAACATGTGGGGAAGTGAATATTCTGACACTTGTTGGAGTAAACTGATGGAGGTGATACAAACTTACTTCTGGGTTAAATTAAAACTGACACAATGCTTAAAAAACACTACCAGGATTCCCATAATAATTACCTGTTCCATGGCAAGCCCTAACAGAGTCTGCAGGAGGAGTTTGATCAGAGGAATTGTCCTGTAGGTGTTAAAGTGTGGGAACACTTTACCAATGCATTACAAAGCAGTGATGCACTCAGCATTGTCATTTGGAGGAGGATTTTTTCCCTCGGTTGCACTATAAATAAGTCATTCTGTGTGGATAAGAACTAGCTGTAAATTCTGCAAGTTAAGGCCATAGGGATTTTCTCTTCAGGGGCTTCTATTCTGCTAAGTCATCTGAAAGTCATTAAAGACTCTCAACATTTGACCTCTGTTTTTCATTTGTTTTCTTTTTTCAGTTTTTACATAATGTTTGAAAATGGAAAATAAAATCAGCTGCTCTACTAAAGTAGTGGTCAGATGAGGTTTGAGTATCAAATCAAACACCATGAGCAGTGTGGATTTCCCTCTGTGGACACTCATGTTTGTCCTGGCTGGTCCTCATGCTGCAGAGAGCTCAGCCCAGCAGCACGTAGCAATGGACAGCGTGACTAACTCAGCTTGTAAGCAGTTTTATTGTGGTCTCTCCAGTACAAGAGGTTTTGGCCTTTATTCGGTGTTAAGTCATACACAATTTTTAGATGATGCAGTCACACAAAGAGAAGGTCAGGTGAAGAAGAAGGGAAAAGTTCTTTTCCTGACTTTCCTAGTCTTTCAGCTTTAGCCCCTTAGGTTGCAGTGCCTGTACAAAAGCCACTAAGCTGCTGCTCACCTTTTCCCCCCAGTGACACACTCAGGAGATTACAGATCTTTCTATGAATCAGGCACTGTCTAGATCAAAAATCCCCTGGGTTTTTAAGTTTCAGGGCATTTCTCCACCTCATTATCTCTGGGCTGATTTTCTTGCTTCTCATCCAGCGCCAATAAGATAGGGCAGAGCCGATAGGTGAGATCAATATTGTTCCTGCTGTGGACTGGCAGGTGGCACAGTGCTGTACAGGGGATAGAACACACCTAGATGAAGGGCAGCAGCAGTGCCCCAGGTCTCTGTCTCCATGCTGGGGGCATTTGCCTGCCAGTGGGCATGGCCTTTCCCCTATAGTCCTGGCTGTTAGTGATGCTGGTGGAATGCTGGCATACGTGAACCACTGCAAAACCAGCTGAGCACAAGATGTGAGCTCTAAGTGGAAGTTTGCTGAAGAAAAGGATGTAGGCTCTGAGAAGATGTCAGTGTTGGAGTGGCCCTTGTGCTGTTGTGGCATGGGGGCTCATTGTGCCAGCTGTGAGGGGGAGGTGGAGGGCATCCTCCTGCTCTCCTCTACCTGGCTGAGGGTGACTATGGCAAGCAGCTCCCTGTAATGAGCCACCCAGGGCCTAATCCATGGTCTGATGGTGATACTGCACTTCAGTGAGTCAGAGGTGTACTCAGGGTGAGCCTGCCCAGCACAGTCTGCTCCGCTTGGCAGGTGATCACATCAGCAAGGTCTTTGGGAGTACACACAGGTCGGAACAAGCTGGAGGAGAAAAGATGAAGTGGAAGTATGGTGCTGAAATGCAGAACAGTGCAGTGGAACTCTACTTTTGTTCTATGTAGAGCGATATCATGGTCAACCTGTGTAAATATTTCCATGTTTACTCATGTGGTAAAAGACTTTTATAATGGTAAGTAAATACCTTGATCTCCTGCCTACTCCTGTGAACACTGAGCAGTGCACTGTGTAAGCTCTGTTGAGCATATATTGCACTGTATGATGCATATTGCACTAATCGGTGGTTTCTGCATCTCTGTTTCTACACATGGATTGGCACCATGTAGGATATGGGGGAGAAAGTGATTTTGTGATCATCAAAGCTCTGGAGCACAGAGGACTCCAGTCACAGCCTGCTGTCTGCCTAGGAATCTGACATCACAGTGTGCCTTTAGGTCACATCACCAAAACCAGGTATATCTTGGTAGATCTAGAATTCCTTTGGCCAGACAAGCTGTGGGGTGTGAAATAGAGCCAGTGACAGGGACCTCACAGGGACCTGTGTTCTGTGCAGAGACCCCCGAGTGACAAGTCCGTGTGGCTTTTCCCTGTAGAACGTGTACTGCAGATTTGGATCGCTTCCTCCCGTGACTCATGGACAGTTGCACCCAGGCAGGAACCCTGTAACCCAATGCACCCCACACCCTGGCAGTGCTGGCCCTCGTCCCACCTGGGAACACCCTCTGCAGGGGTTGCTGGCACTGGCCCACTCAGCTGTAAAAGGAAAACCTTTATGACAGGGTGCTGGTGGTAAGATCATGACTGCAGGACAATCCTTCTGCCTTTATTTTGAAGTTACATTTATAGGGATATAAATAACACATGGTAAATTAAGACCTTTCGGGATCTACAAATCCAGAGCAGACGGAGCTGGGTACTGTATGGCACAGTGACATTCTGGTCTGTAAAGAGTCTCTCTAGACAGCATCCTAGTTCACATGCTAGCAAAGAGTTTAAATGATTAAAGTGATCAGAATCTGACCCATAGCAATGTCACTGCAGGCCTTAACACTCGGATGGACTCAGGATTCCTCAGGAGGGGAGTGAGAGAATGGAGAGACAGACTGTGAGAGGGACTACATGGTGAAAGAGTGCACAGCGCAGGCTCTTCCCTGCAGCTGCTGGAGCTCTCCTTCCTGTCATTACAGAGCTTCTTTTAAAAATCCCTGTGAAAATGAAGGAGATTTAATGCCCAGTCCTTGATGCCCTGGTCTATGGAGGCACAGTGAATGGCCATGAGAAGTTTGGTTTAGTGTTCTTGTGCAGTGTGTTACAAATGACACCGAGAATGAGGAAATGTGTCCAATCCTTGTAGGACACTAATACATTCAATGGGACCAAGTGAGTTTCTTCATCTCATTGCATCACAGTTACCCCATTTTCGAAACCAGGTCCATGACTGCCCATTGTTCATTGTCTGAGCTCTGCAGTTACAGAGCAGCAGCACAGGCAAGGTCAGGATGACAGACACCCCATGGCAGTTTCGGGATCCTGCCCTGGGGCAGGGGCTGTGCTGCCCAGGTGGGTTATCCCAGAGTCCACAGCAGCTGCTAGGTAAGCACTGCAGATTATGAAATAACTAACACTCAGAATTAAAAGCTGTGGAAAGATTTATCAAGTTCACCACAAGACCTCTCTGAAGACTTCCTTAATTCCATTGTAAATTCATCACCATCATCACTATTTTTATGTTGCTAGTTCCCAGAACCCTATTCGAGTGTTGTGCATTGGAAAGAATAATTTTGCTATCCAAATAGGTTTATTCCTTTGTTTGCTACTCAGTAGCTGCAGTCACTTGTGGATGTTAGGGTCTGGCCACCAGTACAAAAACTGGTTATCACGTATTCAGCACTGTCTTATCTGGGTCCTGTGCAGCTTACAGTGAGCAAAGGTGTGCAGGACAGAACCCGATCCTTTGGATATTGCCAAGTGAATAGCATTTAAAGGTATGCATATATATTGGCATTCATACCAATTCTCAGCAATTCCCATCCTTAATGGAAACCTCTGTATGATATGTTTATTTCCTTAACCCAGGATGTGCCTTTGTAAGCATAACTTTGTTTTGCACACCTATGTATGCCTCTAAAATTGTCTGGTTCTGCCTGACAAACATAGAGTATCCTTCACAATGATATTCATTTTGGGGACATGTACCTTTACCTTGGACCAGACTACGTGTATAAGCCTCAGGGGTATAAGGTGTAGCTTTCATCCAAAGCTTAGTTTTATTTTCAGTTCTGTTGATGAATTTACTGTACTGATCTTGAAGTCATAGGGCATGTTAGCTGGATGGCTAAAATTTCCACAGAAAGGGGATTGTGTATTTGTAAGGATAACAGTAATATTCAGAGTGACATCAGTCAGGGTTATACAAATAATTAAAAGGGTTGAGTTTAAGATGTAATACATGACCACACAGAATAGCAAGTGAGGAGTGGGAAAATGTCCTCTGTGCTTCCTCTGCTCCCCCTCACTGACAGTCAGGGCTGGATACGAGGTCAGATCCACCACTTTAAAGCAGAAGACCTCTTCTGCCCACCAGCTGAGCAGACACAGGTGAGGGTGAGCACTAAGAGCTTGCAATCCCTCATACATAAAATACGGTCTGTTTTCACTAAGGATCATTGATGTGTTTTTGGCAGTACATACTGTGTGCTTGGCTGTTTCCTGGTGTGGGAAAATCAAATGTTCTTGTTCTCCTCTGCATTCTTACCTGGAGATTGCTTGTGCCTGTTTGTTCCTTTCAGCTGGTTCTCCCAAACAAGCCTCAGCCCCATCCTCCCAGCGCAGGGACGATGTGTCGTCACGCCTTGCGGTGACTCTGTAATGTGGAGAAACTGGCATGAGGATAAGATCACACTTGTTCTGTTCTCTGACCCAAAGGAATGCAAACCCACTGACCTCATATATCTGCAGACGTTGGCAGATGCTCTTACTCACACCACTTTGTAATTCAGCATTTTGCTTATCCCTGACATTGCATCGTGCTGTGCAGAAACTAAAGCAAGTGATCTCACGAGATGCCATCCATGAAGAACAAAGCAAACTCCCCAGGTAGGCTGACCATGACATGAGAGATGGCCCAAGGGTGGCCCAGAGTCCTTCATTCCCCAGGCAGGCCTGTGAGGAGGCACTTGGCCACTGCATTAGTTTCTGCAGAGGATACCACAGAGGATAAAGTGTGATGGGCAACGGAGTTTCCAGAGCTTACCACCTCAATCCAGGTGAGCTGTGGGGAAATCCTCTTGAACATCCAAGGCAGCAGTTACCTGCTTCCACGGCTGCCTCCCTGCAGCCATGGGAGCCCCCAAGGAAAGAGCCACACTAATTCCCTTTGGAACATATTCATTACTGGTGCGACTTCCACATGGAAGTCTGCAGTCAAGAGACTCTTGAGCGTACAAACTGCATGTGCTCTCTTACCTGAAAACAGCCTTCTGCATCTTCTGTTGCAGCTCAGGTTGGCCCCAGAGGCAGATCTGTGGCACCCCAGTTTAACAGGGTCACACCTGAGGAAGGTGACATAGCCCTCTGTTCTGTTGGGCAGGGAAGGAGTTTCTGGACTCCATCCACCTCTGAGCAGTGCACGGAAGGAACAGAATGTCCATACAAAATAACTGCAGTCACCTCCTAGGGCAGTGAGAAGTTGGCACTAACCTCTAAACAGATATCCTCCTTTTCTCCTATGAAATGGGGGCTGAGGCAGCACACTTTGTGTCCTTAGGGGATATGTCTGTGCTGGGCTATACATTATCTGACTTTCCTTTGATTTCAGAAGCTGCAGCAATATGGCTCAAAACTCACATCTGTGTTAGGCTGTAGTAGCGAGAAGAAATAAACAACTGTCCTTGTGTTTGACATTTTAAGTGCTTTTTAGCAATGTTGAATATCCAGAGAAACCAGCATTACTTTGAAAGCTACTGTGGAAAATCACCAATGATAATATGGCCAGAGACAATTACAAACATGTTAAACAAACAAAGCTGGTGCTTTCTAAACATGTCTCTAAGGGCTGATCACTGGCTCTGCATCACGTGCATTCCAAAGGGTTCATGGATGTGCTGCAAAGAGTAAATTGGTATATACAGCAAAATTAAAGAACAGGTCATAGTTACATGCAAAACCAACACTTCTCCTTTAAGAATGACTTGGCTGAGAGTCCTATGTCCTCGCGAGCAGTTACCTACTCCGGTGAGGACAGCTGTGGGAGCAGAGGGACTGAAATCAGGTCCCACTTTTGTTTGCTTATCCTAGCATAGAACCTCCTTAGAAAAGCAAAAAAAAAGGCTCTTTATTCCTGCAAAACTTGTGGCATTATCCCCTGTAACCTTGCTGAGGGTGGGGAGCCAATGCCAGAACCTTTGCAGAGCTGCTGGCTGAGGAGCCTGCGCAAACCCTGGCACTGCTGAGCGCAGGAACAAGTTACACTGACACACCACACCCCCTCCAAAATACAAAGGATTATTGCTGTAGCAATAAATCCTCTTTCTTAGAAAAGGAGGTGTAGAATTTAGGGAGGAAATTGAAAGGTTTGGTCATGCTTTTGCTGAAACTGCTTGAAATGCTAAGACTGAATTATCTAGGGAGCGTGACAAAGGTCTGACAGAACCTGGCGGTTTTAATTAATGGCCTCTGTTCAGCTGTCAGAATCCAGTGGGGCTGCTGACAACACAGTGATGACGGATCAGCCTTCACTGACATCCTGTGTAGATGCCTCTAAGGTAGTAAAATACATGTTTAAAAACATATACTAAGTCATGTGTACAAATCTTGAGGTCTTTCCCAGGTGCCCAGATTTGTACCTCAATTACAGATTTCCTTGAGAGAGACACAATTTAAATCACTAACACAAGTCAAACCTGACACAAAAATGATTAATTATTGAACAAAAAGGTATCATCATGACCATCTGTGGATAAAAAGAAGGGGGAACTCACCATTGCAAATACAAGACTCACAGTTATACAGTCTAATGTATGTTTGGGTTTTTTAATTGGCCTGAGGAATATGGATTTTGGAATCACTAGAATGGCTTAGCATAGCTTTGGGAGCTGTTGTTTTGTTTTGTAGTGACAGAGACTTCTGCAGGAGAAAAAATGTGGAATCTCAGCATAAAATTCTGCACAGAACCTTTGGGAAACAGCCTTCATCTGTCTGCTGCAGGCTGTAGAGGAAATTTGATGTGTGTTCTGATGGTGTACGGAGAGATGTGTACTAACCCTGTCTGTGGGTAAACACCGCAGAGAGCACTTCCAGCTGCCAGAGGTCAGGGCACACGGCAGGCACAGGGCACAGGGATGAGAGTTCACTCACTGCTGGAGAAGTCTGGGCTCCACAGCTCTTACAGGCACAGGGACCATGCATGACTTGTTCCACAGCTGAACATGTAGCCAGTGGGAAGCACGCTCTTGGCAGCAAAGAGAAGGCAAGAAAGTGACAGAAGAGGCCCTCAGGTCAGCACTTCGATCTCCATATCACCCCAGAGTGAATTCACACGCCCTCAGACGATCCATTTCTGGGATCCACAAAGTAAACTGGGTTTTCCTGTGCACACACCTGCCCTGTGTGAATGCCTCTTGTGCAGCTGCTGGCAGATTTTGGAGGCTCTGAGCCTATGGCAAAAAGTAGGTGTGTCTGGTTTCCCGAGTCATCGTGTTCAGTATTACACATGCCATGATGATGAAGCACAGTAAATCATGAGTCTGCTCACATTCACTGATAAACCAGTCATGCAAAAGGATCTTTGGAGTAGGAATTCAGCAGAAGGCATTTCACATCTGTCAGAAATAATTCAAGGGTGTGGAGTGACTCATTGGGAACTGCATGAATAATGAAGACTTCATTTTCAACAAGACAAAGCCATGAACTTTTGTCTGGCACATCAGTGGGGAACATGTTCCCTTTGTTAAGGACTGTGTGCTGGGGACTGATGCTAGCAAAAACACCACAAGGAGGGATTTTTGTGATGGTTACAGACTGGCCACTTTTAAAGTGCGGTTTTGTGTATGCCAGCACAGCATGGGTGTAAGACTGCAAAGCTCAGAGTAGAAATGAGACAGCAGTGAAGGTTTATGCTGGTGTGTGGTCAGAAGAGTGTCTGCTGCAGTCAGGAGCAGTATCACTTCTCAAGGTGTGTCAGTTTCCTAAACCAAAACAGTATTGCAGGGAGCCAGCAAAAGGAATGTTTTTTCCAGACCACTATACAATTTTAATTATAATCAGGTAACAGGTAAGCAGCTTGTAAGTCTACTTAATGGGCAGAATGATTTGAGAAGCAGTTGGTGCCATGCAAACCTTAAAAATAAAGGATTAAACTAAAGACAGAGGTTGTCACTACAGATCAAGTATTTCCAGCAGTTTCTTTCTTTATGCAAATTGTAAAATACTTCCCAAAAGTACTGATTAGGTGAGAGGATAATCTGCCCTAGATCTGTTCTTGCGAGGACAAGGCTAAATGCTTCATGGCCACAACTTTCCAGCATCTCATACAACTCCTTGATCCCATGTGAATCGGACAGTGGGAGCTGAGTCCATGAAGGAGGAATGTCTTGGAGCAGGGTGAGGAATGCAGAGGCGTGTGCTGGAAGGTGTGGCAGGTATGTGTGAGCTGTTAATGACCGTGCTGAAGAAATCCTGGTGATACAGAGGTGAAAGAGTCCAAGAATTGGAGGAGTCCAGAACCCATGCTGTGGGATCCGCTGGAGGACTGATCTGTGGCTGTAGCAGCTGGTGCAGGTTTCTGGCAAGGAAACATTGTTCACGAGCAGCGATTCTATTTCACATGCTAGCAGCAGATATGGTCCTGCCTTGGTATTATCTTGATTTTCAAAGACTTTATAATGCTTTGCACAGCAATCCTGTCTTTCATTTGAGACTTCACTGGACAGGGCACTACACAGCCGCTACCCCTGCCCTCTGAACCAGCCTCTCCGAAGGTGATCTCTTCCTCTTACAAGTGAGGAAAGGCAGCAAAATTCAGGGTTTAATGGGTAGAACATGAATAAAACCAAGAAATTTAGTAGATGAAAAGTGGCAAAACCATGGACTAGCATTTGTAAAACTGAAATACAGTAAGATCAAGTTCTGCAATGTGAAAAGTCTGGATCTGTTCAGTTGTGAGTCAAAGCTGTGGCAGGATCTGACCCCCTGCTCAGCCCTGGACTGAGCTGCCAGGCTCTCCTTCCCCATGTTAGGGCTTCAGCTGTGGCACACCAAAGGGCACCATCCAGACAGGAACACTGCTCTGGGGCCATGCAACGAGGGCTTTGATTGGAAATGGGAGGTATGTGCCCAATGTTATCATTGCCTTTACAAACAAAGGGCTGCTCTGGTACACTCATCTATGTCTGGCTGTTGTGAAAGCTGGGAAATGCCATCCTGTCCACCTCTGAATCACATCCTTCAGTAGACTTGCCGGGGGAATGCGAAGGAGGTTCTCATCACCATGTATGTCAGTAATGAAGTTTCCTGGGAATAGTGAGGGGTCTAGCAGCTCAAGGTGTTTGTGTCGTGAGTTCGTTTGTATGGGCTGGTCCTTGACAGCTGCTGTTTAAATCTGGTTGTTGCAAAAGAACAAACCTAGTCAGCCAACACAGTTATAGGAGGGAGAAATCAGCTTAGGAAATATGAATCACTTGAACCTCACAAATTCCTGAATGGGGAAGATGGGGCTCAAAGATAACATAAAACAATCTGTTCAGTACTGGAAACAATCCAAGTTCTGTGTCTCCTAAGTGGGTGTCTGACCACAAGACTTCCCAGCTTTATCTGACTAAAGTTGCTTGCTCATCATTCTTGAAAACCATGCTGCTCTCATGTCTTTTGTTCACGTAACAGACAAACTTAGCTTTGTGATGTGGAAATGAAGCAAACCAACTCCATGTATTCCTACGAAGTCCTAAATGAATTTAGTGTTGCAGCTAATGTTATAGAATAACTATTTCTGGTGGGATCCAGCATATACAGTGATTACAAGATCACCTGCTTTAGTGAAAAAGGGGATTATATTGCCTGGTTTAAAACTGGCTACTTGGCCTAACTAAACAGCTTTATTCACTGCAGAGATCACAAAGATTTTTATCACAGGGGATTAAGGCATTGATTTACATCTGACAGTAAATTAAATTGAGATGAGTGATGCTGTAACCATCTCCAGTTTCCTGCCTTGGCTTTCTGGGCTGTTGCTAACCCTGGAGGGAAAATGCTGACCAGGGCTCCCAGCAGCTGCTGACAGTGCAGCTCGAGCAGTGACCATCACTAGCACTGATCTCAGTGTATTGCAATAGGAAGAGCTGATTGCGAGGAAATGTGCAAGACCTGAGTAAAGCTAAGTGCAGGGCAGCAAAACAGCAAATGGTATTTAATGTCTGGAACTGACCAGTTATATCCAGGATCCAGCATGGTCTGTGTCACATCAGACACTGGAGTGTGGCTGTCCAGAAGCTGCTGTGTGTCCTACCCATCTGTCCTTGCTTTAGGGCCAGCAGCCTCCAAGGTAGGCATGTGGAAGGCAGCCTGTGGTCATCAGAGCTCTGGGCACGCAGCTCAGTCCACTCTGCACGAGTCATCACCCAACTGCACTGTGTCATACTTCCTGAGGCACTGATTGCTGTAACAGCTCTGCCTCTGCCTGCACCTCTTCAGCATGGGAATGGCCAGCAGCAATCCTGGATCCCAGTTACCAGCTGCATGCTCTGTAAGTACAGAGAAGTCAGGGAAGCAACACAAGACTGATCTCTAGCAGGGATCCAGTGAGGATCAGGCAGCAAAAAATGTCCCTGGGTTAGGTTCAGACTGTGCATGAAGAGGGAAGAAGCATGTTAGAGCGACCCACCTTGCTTCCCCAAGACCCACCATATAAGTGCACAGCCATATCCAGTCTCCAGGCCTTCCACCTGCAGCACTCTAGCTGGGACTCTGCTGAGACTCAGGATAAATATCTGACCTGGAGCTGGAATTTGCCCCTTCCACCCTGATTGGCTTTTTCTGAATTCACTGGCTGCTCCCTTCTGATAATTGCTGCTCCTCGCTGAAAGACAAGTGTTCCAAAACACTTCTCTGAGAGGAGGATGTGTTGGTTGTGGGCATTTAGAGCCACTGCTCCAAGGGATCCCAGATGCTCATGGGTGTGCGAGCCTGTGCAAACAGGCACAGCACAGATCTATGCTTGTGTCCTGGCTCTGACCACATGGCTCTGGGCTTAGGAATAGCATGACAGTCCTGATGAACAGTGCCCTTGTTCCAGCAGCAACTGTCTGAGCACAGTGAGGTGCTGCCTGCACTTGCACTGGTGTTACTGTGTTACTTTCGGTCCAGTTTCACAATGTTACAACTAGAGACTCAGTTCTGTCTCACCCACAGGTCTCAGCCCTTAAAGTCCCCCCAGACTTCCCTCCTGCCCCTGGCACTGTGCACAGGGCTTTGCCCAGAGCCCATGGGACGTACAAAGGAAACACCAGACGTTTTGATTTGCAATTGTCTGTGTTTACGTATTGCACTGGAGATTCGCTGATTGGCTTTCAGGCATGAAATGCAGCGATTGCTTGGAAGGTGTCAGGAAAACCCTGACATTTTGGGAGTGAGTCACCTTTCTATGGTTTCTCTAAGCAAAGAGGCAAAGTGGTTCAATGGAATTTTTCTCCCTATAGCCTTAGGTGATGCTGGTGTTGCTTCTAGCCTTAAGCAGCACCAGGTCAGGGCTGTGAAAGCCTCTGAGTCACAAATGGCACCTGTGTGACAGACCAGCACAGCTCCACATCTGGTCTGCTGCCATGGCCCATGGCTTCCCCAGGTGCAGGGAATGCCCTGACTGAACACCCTGACAAGCTCTGATGGTCCAGGACTTGTGACAATCTTTTGTCTCTCTGGTACATATTCCTCATCTCTCTCAAGTTTGCCTTTGTTCTCATTCCCACATTATTATTATTTGAACGGCTTTTCCCCTTCCATCTGCATTTCTTTCCTAAGTTACCTCAATTGCAATTGGAGTGCTCCTCCATGGAGCCCTTTCCTTGGAAAATACCCCTATAACCTTACTGTGCTGTGCCAGCTCCTAGAGGTACCACCCAGGTACAGTCCTCATGACTCTTCTGCTCCCCAGAGAGCTCGTGACTCCCAGCAGAGCAAGTCCAAATCCAGACATGACCATGATGACACTGGTGGGGGGGGTGATGTGGAGAAACACTGGGGTGGGTTAGGAGGAGCTTTGGCACGGAGACGCTCTGCCAGCATCCCAGTGACAAAGGCATCAGGAGGCTGTGGGCATCCCACAGGCCTGGGGTGACAGCAAGGCAGCTGGTGCCAGGATGGGTGGGAGCTGCACACAGATAAGCCTGTCCTGTATACAGCAGTGCCAAGAGTCCCTCACCTGTCTGGAGGAGTTGCAGTGGAGGTGACATCTCCTCCTCAGCATCTCCTGCAGTGCCAGCAGGACCAGGTGCCCCAAGTGCTCAACTCCTGTGGCCATGCACAACAAGTCCTTAAAGCAATTACGGATTAAAAGAGCACAAAGAGGAAGGAAACGTGACTGATTACCATGAATATTAAGACATTTTTTTCTAGCTGTTCAGAGAACCACCAGGTTAATTCAGAAAGGCACAGAATATATTTCTGACCCATGTCCATGTCATAAGATATAATAATTCTGTGCTATTAAGTCATGCTGAAGCCAGACATGGTTAATGGTGGGGAGAGGCAGCTGGGCGCTCGCTGCAGGAGGAGGAGGCCAGCGGAGCAGGGAGGGCTTGGGGCCCACCGCCAGGCTCAGCCTTATCTCAGCTGTCACTGTGAACTCTTCAACCCTCGTGCTGAAGGGCTGAACATGTTCAACAGCTTCACGTTTGTCCTCTCTGTCACAGGCTTTCTCTCTCAAAAATTCTGATTGCATAGGGCTACAGCCAAGCTGGAAGCCCACTGTCCCTTGGGAGCTCCAAGCACAGAGTGAGTGCCTTCCATCCCCAGGACCTCCAGGCAGAGAGTGGGTGCCTTCCAACCCCAGGAGCTCCAGGCAGGGAGTGGGTGCCTTCCATCCCCCCAGCAGCTCCAAGCTGGCTGCACGGGGTGGTGTTGGTGCAGGTGGGGTCAGCTGCTGGACTCAGCAGACGCTGAGCGTGTTTGCCAAAGGATTAAGCAGGGTAAGCCACCGGGTTTCTCCATCCCCTGTTCAGGGGGCCCAGTCCCTTCACCTTTCTCTGTCTGTAGGGTATTTAAAGGCCAGTATTTTAAGCCCCTGACCCTCAGAAGCACACCAGGGGCTGGCTGACCACACTGTGGTCACCGCACTGACCCCCCCCATGCAGTGCTGCTCTGGGCAGTGTGTGCAGGGCCGGCACAGCTGCTGGCGTCTGCTGTCTGCACAGCTTTATTTTGAGGGATTTAAACTTAGCAAACTGGCTGTTTTTAGGTCCATATGCATAGATCAGGTGGTCACCTGTGGCAATATGTTTATTCACAGATCCTAGCTGCTCTCAGGGACCAGCCTTCTCTAAACATAATTAGGGCTATTTAAGTAGCTGCTCACAATTAACCTCTCCGTTCACACAAAACACCATGAACTCCCTCATTGAGCAATAACTCCAGGCAACATGAGGGTAAAAAGCCACAGGGACCTTGCTGTTGAGTGCCTCAAAGATTTGTACGATCCTGCTGTAAATGGATGTTTACTTTTGAAGAGCTGCCCAACACGTCTGCTCTGCTATTAGGTCAGTTTTCAGACGAGCAGTTTTACCAGACACTTTGACAGTTGTTCCTACCCATTAGCCTCCCTTGCCCTTGCCCATAGTAATTAGCCTGGAGGTAGATGTGGCAAAACCTGATTCAAAGATGGAGAAACTCTTCAGCTTCTATCCTTCTGCCCACCCTAAATGTTTTAATTTCTGTGATTCCAACAAGGCCATCACACTACATGGATTACAGAACTTGCCCTACAGGAACTCCTCTGCCCCAGTAAGGGCTCACACAAGTCCAATTGACTCTGTCCTGGGTCTGTGCGGGTGTTGGTGAGCAGAGCCTGGCCCCAGACCCAGTGGGTGCTGAGCTATCAGGTCATCTGGAATACAAGTCTCATTTTCAGCACAGTGCAATTTTCTCCACCACAACGTTATCTTTGCCATCGGCTCCTGGCATGCAGCAGCTCACACGCCATTAGCAGGTGGCAGAAGACATACATGGAATTTGCTCTCAGAACATTTCCCTCATTCTTCCTCCCAGACTGAAGAAGTGCAAGTTGAAGCTAAAGGCACGGACTGACTACAGCCTGTTCCCAGACTGGGCTGGAGAGTTAAACGCAGGCTCTGAGAGAAACCTCGCACATCTCAGTCTCTCTGCCATGCTTTAGCCCCTCAGCACACAGCTCTTGGAGTGTTTTGTGTGGCTGCAATCCTAGTGTCCTTGTGCCAGCTCCTCCAGGATCAGCTGGTGACACACGGCAGTGCTCTAAGAAGACAGGGACAGTGCTGAGGAGCTCCACATAATCACATATTGATGCTGCTGTGAGCTCAGGCTGACCTGCCCTTCCAGAGGAGCCACAGTCAGAGCACCCTGGGAGCTGCTGCTGCAGCCACATGCCTGAGCACACTCCTGACTTGACCTTCACTTTGGATCTAGATGTCTTGTCTAGGAAAAGAAACAGCTTTTTGAAAAACCTTATTCAGGATTCTTCCTTTATTTTCAACATACGATCTTTTTTCTGCCTCCCTGAACTGAGACAAATCCTGCTCAAAGTTGCTCCTGAACTTGACAGAAAACAAACAGATGAAGGATCATGGCTCAGGACCCCCTTGGCCTCCAGACCTTACATGAGCACTTATTTTTCCTTTTGTCCCCAAAGGACAATTCTATTCCAAGTTCATGAGCTCATGCTGAAAAACAACAGAACATTTCCAAAGTCCCAAAATTCTGTGGAATCACAAGCCTAATGCTTTGGATCCAAATTTAGACTTTCTTTCTTTCCCCCACAAATACTTGATCAAATGTAAACTATTTCAGTGGTACAACTGCCACATTGATGCTCTTGTCTTTCTAACCTGTCTCAGAGACTTTGTTCCTTCTGTAGATAATGCAGATGCAGTGGGAAGAGTGTCACTTGCTGTTGTTCATGGAAGTCTTCAAGTTCCAAGATTATTTAAAGTAATTTTCTTCCATACAAATGTAGCTCCTGTTGCTCACTGTGCTTGCTCATGACAGATGGAATTTCCATTCCCTGGTATTCAAGTGCTGCTGTTTTCCCATGTGGGGGTTGCTCTCTAAGCCCCTCCAGTGCTGAACTATTGAAGCCATACTGTTGTGTGCACCTGGGCACACCTGCTCTGGAAAAGTGCATGGTACAGGCACTATTGTGTCAACCATGGAAATAATTCCCTTAGAAAAGTATTTTGCCTAAAGCCCACTGGAGATTGCAACCCCAGATAACTTTGGTCCAGTGTAGGAGCTGAAAATCCACAGTAGGGGCACAGCAAGCCCTTGGCATGAGCACTGGTGGCACAGGCAAGGGATCTCCTGTGCCAGGCAACCCAGGGCAAAGGGAAAGAAAAAGCACTGGGGGAAATGGGGTTTGTTATAGCTTTGTTGTACTGGGGGAAAAAAGAATTTGTCATCTGGCCAAGCAAGTGATTTATGCTGGATCCTACATTTCCCATCTAACTCCATGAAACAGCTTCTCTCAAGTGCTGTCTATACCTCAGAGCTCTCCTGTGTTCCTTTCTTTTGAAGTTCAAAGTCAAAAAGCAACTTTTGAGTTGGCTGCATCTATTTGCCCTTTCCTTCCCTCGAAGCAAACACAACCAGTAAAATTCCCTGGCTTATTTATCTCCTTCCCGAAGTTTCTTTTCTCTGCTGCCCTCCTCCATAATAACCAGACCCCTTTCCACACATGGGTGAACCTAGAAAATCATTTAGAGTGGGAACCACATGAACCACTTCAGTGAACATCAAGTGATTGTGTCTTAGAGGCCTTTTGGAAGGTCAAATATTTCTAGGTAATTTTTCCAGCTGCTTTCCCAGTAAAGTGAAGCCCACTGGCACCGGGCACAGAACAAGGTGGCTTTGTAAAGTCTCCACCTCTCTGGTTCTGTGAATTGCCCTCCCCAGATCCCTGCATGATTTCTTTGGTGTTTTCTTTCCCAGACACCCATCTCCACATATCACCTGCCTGTGCAATGTTTGTGTCGCTCACCAGTACCCTGGGAATGGATGAGGTTTCCAAACACACTGCTCCGTAGATTCTGCACTTCTCCAAAACAAGGCTGACTTTTCACTTGCATTGGGATATGAAAAGCAATCTGAAGATTATAAGACACACAGAGAGACACAGACAGACCACTGGAGTGCTGGTGAACCTGTCCTTCCATGGTTGCTCCCAGCATTTCTCCTATGCTGCGAGTTCTAGGTGAGCTCAGGCTGCAGGTGTCCCTTCTGAGCATCACAAATCTGGGTGTTACTGCTAACAAACCAATGAACTTTGTGATAATAAATAAGAAATTAAAATATTAATGTAAATGAACTGACAAGTGTTACAGCCACAAGATGGTCACATAATCCTAACTTTCACTCAAAACTAGACAAAGAACATCAAATGACATTAAAGGAACTTTTTGTTCTTGTTTAATAGTGCAATTTCAACTACAGAAGTAAATTACTTTGGTTTATACTCACAATGGAAGCACAGAAGGACTTCTCTAGATATAATTTCTCTTTTAGGAGAGATTTTAACTTCATAAACTGCTCTTGTTTCCTGAACACCAACTTGGAATGGGGAACAGAACAATGGCACTTAGGCTGTACATTCATTAAAGCAAAGGCTTTTTTTAAACTGCAAACCTGGCAAAGGAGGCCCTGGTTTGTCCTCTTGGGAATGCAAGACTGGTCAATAACAGCACGGTGAGTTCCCAGCTCTGGATTCCTTACTGCTGCTCCAGACACTGCCCAGGTTCTGTCAAGTTTGCCTGCACAGGGCTCCATTCCTGAGGCTGCACGAGCATTCATGGGCTCTGCCAACAGCCCCACACACGACAGTGGCCATGGTCAGACACGTGCAGAGAGGCAGGTGAGCAGGTAGGAGCAGCTGAAATTCTAATTAAGGAAAACACAAAAAGTGACAAATGTTTGAGAAAGTCATTGTCATGCAATGCAAGTGCACCAGTGCCAATCCCTACAGAGCCGCACCCAGCAACACCTCAGCTGTGGCAAGAGAGCAGAGCCCAGCTCTGTGCCTGGTACCAGCACCACCTGCCGAGAGCTCAGTGCCACTTTCTGCGCTGTGCTGGACCCCAAAGGGGCACAAATCCCTGTGAACTCCATCCCTGGGGGAGCTCTGGGGATATGAGACTGTCCCCCTTGTCCTCCCACTGCTCCTCCAGCAAGGCAACATGCAAACCTCCCCCCGGGCACTGTGCTGCCTCGGAGGTCCACATCCCCTGGGGAAGAAAGCCTGGCCCCACACTGCCCCACTGCCTGCTTCAGGCTCAGTGAGTCCAGCACTTTGCAGACCACAGAGGAACAGAAACATAATGACACCTTCTGATCTGCTGCTCCTTTCTGCACAGTTAAAGACCCACTGTCTGAAATACTGTACTCATTGCCCTTTGTGCCTGCTTTGGTTCCCTGATGCAAGTTGAGATCCACTCCAGCTGAATTTATCTAGTGTTTAGAATGAGATATTTCATAACCTGCACAGAGATCTATTTTGAGTAAATATGAGATTCTATAATTAGAAAAAAATACAGACCAAATAATTCCCAGTATTCTCAGACTACAAACACATTGCTTGTCCCCATTCATTGCAGTCTAAAACCATAAAATATAGGGTATAACATTTGCAACATTTCTAGAACACATACATAGTATTTGTCAGACAGAGTCCTTTGAAGTCAGCTACATGTAATAACTTCTGGATATTGTGTGTATTCGCAAACTGCAGGAAATCACACAGTTTGAAAAACACTGGGACCAGACAATGTCTGGATCAGTGCAGCCTAAAGAGCACAGTCTCAAGACACCAGATCTCAGCCCACATCCCTCCCTCCCTCCCACAAGACACATCAATATTGTACTTTCCTTGGTGTTGGGGTTGACATGCAGCCCCAGCTGGGAGAGGTGTGGGGGTGTTTGCCAAGCTGCAGGGAGATGAGTGAGGACCCTCAGGGGACCCTGGGACTGGGGTGGTTCTGGCAGGGATGTGCATTCTGCAGGGACAGACTTCTCCTGCTCCCTCTGATGGGAGCCCTGGACTGGCACCATCTGGCACACACATGTTCTCTGTACAAGCATGGATCTCTCTAGTCAATGGCACATTGATTTCTCCGGCCAGGGCGGATGCCAGGAGTCCTCTTTAATATCAGCAACATTTCACTTGTGATTCTGACTGCTCCTCATGGAAGGAGCACAAAGGAACAGGCTCCCGCAGGAGAGCAGCAGCAGACCCCCTGGAATGATGGCTGACCAGAGAGCCTGGCTCAGAGTGGAGAGAGTATTAATTAGGATTAAAGGGAAGTAACAGGCTTAGTATAATATGACAGCTGTGCCAGAGAATGCCACATTTTCTAGCTGCAATCCCTACTGTCAGATCTCTGTGTCATATTTCGGGTATTGGCCAAATCACACTAGCTGTAGAATCCCCCCATTTCTGGAAGTCACTGGAGAGGGGCAGAATTGTCTATATTTAGCCCACCAAGTCCCCATGTTAATCTTTGCTCCCTCTTTGCTTTAGTACTCTGCAGTCCATTTTCACCTGCCGTGTCCCACAGCGGGTCTGGACACTGAAGAATGCAGCCAGGCCTTACTTTCCCCAGAAGTATTAATGGCCAAACCTGTGGTTTGTTTTCCATTTACTTCTTTCTTCCTTTCCCCATGTGTGGGTTTCTTCATGATACAGGCTATAAAAAACCCACTCCAACCAGAAAACAACAGACCTGAAACGGAAAGGAAATGATAAATCAAATGGCAGAAGTTAGAAAAGAAGGCAAGGGGTAACATTTGTAGTGTAATTTTGTCTACAATTTCAGTCACATCTGTGCTTGTTTGAGGTTATGAAGGTACATTTGACAAAGAAAGCAACAGGTTTATGGATGACAGACAAGCAGTGCAGTTGCCATACTCAGACAGAACAATCCTTGCCATGTGCCTCCATCCTCCCTTTGCCAGGCACAGTCAGTGGTACCATGGAGCCACCTCCCCCTCTCAGAGAGTGTGGGGGGCTGTGTAGTTCCCCATCTCCCCTGGCACTGCCCTGGTACACTCCTACAACAGCACCTTGTGGGCAGGTTGGCACAGAGGACCTTGGGAGCTGCTGGCCATGCAGAGAGTCTCACAGGGAATGGTGTTTGCACACTACCTTCCCTCACCATCTCCTGTTCTGGGACCTCCTGTCTTCCCAGCTGCTGCTAGACACATGCCACAGGAAGGAAAGCTGGGAGAGCATATGGTGGGAGATTGCTGAGAGACTCGGGTCTGACCAGCTGCAATCGGCTGCCTCACAACCCTCTCCCTGCAGAACATGCTGGGACCAAACCCCGTGGTGTCATGTAACACAGATCAAAGTGATATTCCCTGCTGAGGAGAAATCCACTAACCATCAGTGATGCTTTTCTCAAAGCAGGAAAAGTATGAAGAGGAGCACAGGTGATAAGAAGGGGAGAAATATCTTTGGAAAAAAGCTCCAGGGGTGGTAGGGATGTGAAATGTCCAGCCTCAACCCCGGTCAATGCACAAGCAAACAGCACTCTGCAAAGTGAGAGAGAAAAGGTTCAGCA
>NW_008660085.1:23799-28551 GCF_000695815.1 Acanthisitta chloris
CCCTGCCAGGAGCAGCCAGCAGCACAGGTGGGTGACTCAGGTCCTCATCCATCTCAACAGACAGGAAAAGGAAAGATGAGACCACAAGAAATCAGGGAACAAGGCACTTTCCCGGGAGTGAGGAGCAGCAGCAGAGGGAAATAGGGACGTGCAGGACAGAAGGGGATAGCACAGGGAGGGTGGGGAGAGGAATCATTTCAGAGCTGGAGCTAATTTTGTAGAATCTGGCTGTTAAACAAAGAACCACAGTGTTTTTAAAATTCTGCTTATTGAATTAAGTCACTCTCCTGCCAACTGGAATCCTTCAGCTGGCTGGACAATCTGACACCTCCTCCTAGAAAAGAATCCGCCAGCATGAGCGGCTCAGTGTGACAGCGTACGGAACCATCCTGAGCTGCACTCCTGGGGCAAGGCAGGCACTGCAGCTGGAACAGAGCCCAGCTATGGGGAACTTCAATAGAATCCAGGAAGGACTTGGAATAGAAATTACAAGAAAACTCAAAGCATTTCTATTTTGAAGCCTGACAGAACCACAGATTGGTACCTACAGCCCAGTGCATTTGCACCAATGTGCAAAACGTGTCATTCTTTTGCATTAAGATTTAAAAAGAAGCAATAATTTGATTATTACATATTAATAGGTGCTTTTGGAGCATGACCTTTCTCCTTGGCTCCTGAGACATGAGACTGAAGTGGGGTGAATGGGCTCCCCCTGCCCTTCTGTACAAGTAAGTGAGCATGGCAGGGCCAGTGTGGCTGGGCACTGGTGGCTCTGCTGCAGCAGCTCTCACAGAGCTCAACTGGGACCAGGCCTTCATAGTGCTGGGGGTGATTCCTGCACCCTCAGAGGCAGATCTTGACCCACACAAGTCTGCTTAGGAGCAGGTCTGTCTTTAATATGAGGGAGCAGGCACGGACAGATCCCAAGCAAGATTGCTGGAAAGCTGCTTTTGGATGTCAAAGCAGTGGCTTAACCAGCCACGCTTGGTGGCTATTTGAGGGAGATGCAGACAGCCCTTCACCTGTGCTGTAGCTGCACTACAAAGGAGACCAGCTACAGAGTCAACACGGCATGATGCAGGCAGGGTCTTGTGCAGTGTCTGAGCCAGGACTGACCAGCACTGCAGCTCACCCCGAGCGCAGGGATTCAGGCTGGGAACAGCCTCAACATCTTTCTGCACCACAAGACCTGGAGCCTCCAGCCACTGTCTGTACCACTCACACTGAGGGGGTGGTGGGGTACCCCGGGGCTGCATCCCTCCTCCAACACCCCTAGCTGAACATACCTGCTTTTCTCTCAGTCCAGACAGCTCGTGTTTCAGCGTCCCCTCAGGACATCGTGCTCTCCGCAGAAGGGCCAGGACAAAGAGCACCTTTTGAGGGCTCTCCTTACTCTGTGCCATATTTCTCATCTCCGATAAGCCTATCTGTGAAATTCCAAAAAGATGGTTATCTCCTCTTACAAAATAACTCAGGCTGACGTTACTCTGATCCAAACCTTCTGTGATACCTTTCTGTATGCAAAGAACTACTTAAGTGCTACCCCTGAGGAAATATCAGCGTAATGTTTCACATCTGCCCCATTTTGACACTAATGAAGGCTATTTTTTATACCAGCTCTGCCCTTATATCATTACAGTGTTTTTTTCTGTCAGTAGCAGTTATAATGCTATGTACTAGTTACTGCAGTTACCACTTGGAATGCATTTCTCTTTGGGAGCAGCAAAACCCCACAGATAGTTTAAATGAAAGAAACATTGATGTGATCCTGTCAAAGAGTACAAAAGGCATTTTGTGGATTTTTGGATTCGTCTGTATATTTATATTTCTTGATAACACTGCAGAGTATAGCAGAGATTAGCAGCTGTGCCTTGGCACCAGCCCTGGCCCTGGCAGGCTGGGCCGAGGTCGTGCTGGTAGCCCCAGAGCGCCCGTCAGCACCGCGCTGACCCCGCACTGAACCGTGTTCCCACCGCCACACAACATTAATTCTGACTTATCCGTGAGCATGAACAATTTTCCAATGGCAGAAGGGACTCAAATTGGTGATCTCAGACAGGCAGGCTCCAGCCAGGTGAGAGGTGACCCTGTTATGGTCCTGCAGGAACACGTCAGCATTCTGCTGACGTACGACAGGGCCGTGCTGGGGCTCCAACTCCATGGCATTGCCAGAAAATCCCTATACTAACGTGCCTTAGACCAGTCTAGGCTGAGCTTATCACAAGTCTCAGATCTCTGCATGTTGCTCATTCCAGTGCAGACTCTAAGGCTAACCACAGTAGAGAGAGAAATAGCTGAAGACACAAAACACCAGAAGAATTTTAAGTATTCAACACTAAAATACAGGATATATTAAAAATGCTGTCAGTGTTTACGCTGAAGTCAAGAGCATCCCTGGATTTAGGCTTTGTTCTACGTTTCATGCTGAGTTCAACAATAAATATTCAATCACAAGAACTTAGTTTGAAAGTTCAGCAAGTTTTAAGGCCCCTCAAAAAGAGCCTAAGATGATGCTCCAAAGCAAAGGGCCTTTCCCAGCACCCAGAGGGGCTCACTGTGGAGCACAGACTGGCAGGGTCAATGCAGAGCCTGCCTGTAATAAGTGAGTTATGGGAGAATCAATCCCTGAAGAAGCCAAGGTTGAGATTTGCTGTCTCTGCCCTGGCTGTTCTCACCTGCCCTAGGCCAAGCCCACCATGGACCACCAGCCATGTATTATGAGCCACAGCTCCTCTGGCCCTGGCAGGACCTCCCCATCAGCCAAGTGCAGGAGGAGACTCACCCAGAGACTTCATATGGTGACATCCAGTGGGACCAGAGGCTGCTCTGGCTGTAGGGATGGCTGTGCTGGTGCCCAGGCACTTTCCAACCCCCTGCACAGCAGCTGCAACCCCACCCCAGGTTGGGGAGATGTTAGAGCTCAGCAGGTCATGCAGCACATCATCATTGGTTCTGCTCATTCATTATGCTCCCCAGCCCTAGAATGCAGCAGCACTTCACTTCCAGGTGGGCCACCAAGAGCAGGCACCACTGCAGGTAGGACACGAGCATGTGGGATCTTGTACTAACCTTCAGGACCACAATTTTTCACACAGGGTACCAACCAGCAAACCCCCAGAGTTTCCTGCAGTAGCTAAATCTGTTCTTATTTATCAGAGCAATATCCTTCAGAATCCAAAATTCCAGATCCTTCCCCTGCAGAGTTCGTGACACCAGCTACACTCAGGACCAGTGACTGTCCCTCATCACTCACCCCACACCATGGCTATACTCCCAGGGCCAGTGAAGCAGCCTCCTCCATGGGCTGGAGAGTGAGTCTTTGGGAAGTGTTGTCACTCAGAAAGGTGAGCACATCGGTCTCGTAGGTTTGCCGACCCCTTGAAAATACAGGGCAGGTTGCCAGCTGAAAAGAGAGAAGAAATGAAACTCATTAAACTATTCGAAGTGAGGAACAAAATAAAATCATTCCAATAAAGCATTTTAAACAACTGATACGTGCATTATCAGCCAGAGAGGCTGCTGTCTCATCCAGAACGTGCTGGTGCTGCCAAGACCTTAACTTGTCTCAGCTGTATCGCCACTAACACCTGAGACAGCAAACAAGAGCTAATCCTTACACCGTTCTTGTGCTAATGACTGCAGGAGATAACTGGTGTCCCTGGCAAGTGTCCCATTTAATTCAATTAACTCCAGCCAGGCCCTGGTGACTGCACTGGCAGCATCAGAGAAAGCCAGAAGCCAAGTCTGGAGTCAGATGGTCAAACCAAGGCAGTCTCCACTGTCCCTCTGTGGCCTGGTACCCACGGCCGACCCTGTGGGAGCCACCGACCTGGCATGTGCAGCAGCTTCTAATAAAGGGTGTGGAAAAGCATCATTTCTTCTGAAAATGCTCATGTTTTTTGCTGAGAAAACGGATGCAACTTATTCCATTGTGCATTTTGCTTGCTTATTCTGAAATAGTTACTTGCAGGCCCAAGCAGCCGTTTGAGGGTGTTCCTGCTCCTATCCTGTCTGCAGATCTGAGCTGGCAGGAGGATCACGTTTCCCTTAATGCAAGGCAGATATCTGCTGGCTAATCTGGGGCACCCAGAGCTGCTGGACTTCCCAGGGACCCCGACACTCACAGAGATTGAGGTGCCTGAGGTATGAACTGAGACATTCTGATAAATGTGAAAAATAAACTAACCATGGAAAATTAGGCTGCAGAGACAATTGGTATATCCCCTCAGCTGAGGGGATTTCCAGGTCTGTGTGATAGTAAAAAAATGCTTTCCAAATATTTATCTTTTTCTTTTGAACATTCTTCTACTATGAGCTCCAGCAGGCAGTGATGTGTCTGCCCACTCACATTATTCTGTTAAGAAGTTCTGAAATAGAGAGATTTGCAGAGAAGTTTCCTTGGTGGCACTTTTGAAGTGCTAGTCTGGGATAAAGAGTAAAATCCCAAATAGTCTCTCCACTGCCAACATAAATAGAAAGTGTATTTAAGGATGGGAAATTATCCATTCCTTGACAGGGTTCTCATACCTACTCTGCTGTCACTTCTTAGCAGCAGTTTTGTTTGAGGGTCAGTCCAGCACAAATAATGCCTAGAAAGGCTTTTCTGCTGGAAAACAAAGCCTTCAGGCCTTCAAAGGGAGCTGTAAGGACTCACATGTGACCATCATCTTGGACATGGCTCAGAAGCAGCATGAGCCAGTGGAGATTTCCGAAGCTTCACTATGTTTTGCTTTCTTTGTGGAAAACCTGTTA